>NC_133791.1:4238530-4313634 GCF_003597395.2 Chelonoidis abingdonii
GGTGGGTCAGAGACATTGTCAGATAGGGTAAATAGCCATTAATCCACCTTCTAGGATTGGTTGAGCTCTCATTGTGACCTTTGATCTTGCTTGTGCATCACTGCACAGCTTGGAATTGCACAAGCTCAGGCTGGATAGACCTTGGATTATTAGGATGCACCAGGATGAGGGTATCAAAGAGTGGGCAGGCAGGAGTCAGCTGTAGGCAGCTGTCATCTCTGCCATTCTCTTGATGTCAGGACAGGTTAAGTGTTAGCTTATTCCAATGTTTCAAAAGACAATTAAGTCATGGCCACTCAGACAAGCCTTGCTGGTCCCTGTCTCTTCAATAGCACATGGAGCATTTCACTCCCAGGTTGCTGACTCTGATATAGATGAAATGGTCACAAGTGATCAAAACTCATCTGAAGGTGATTGAGTGCCTGCCCTGTGCAAAAGGAGTTGGTGGTCTCAGTCTGGTTCCTATGGGAAATTTTATTAAAAATGCAGACACCACCACAATTGGGCCCTTTTTTGTGTGTCTCAGCAAAAGGTCCATGGCCCAAATGAGTCCTGGATATGGAATTACCTTCTTGCTTTCAGAGATGGTCATTCTAGAATAGGGTTGAGACAGACAGAGGTTATAATGCATGGGATTATTTCCAATAACTCCGCAGAAACTTTTCTGGCAATTGGACTTCACTCCAGGGTGTCCTGCACCTTTCTTGAGTGACATTTACTGTCTTGCATTTCACTCTGTATTTTAAAGGTGGGATACAAGATGCAACATATCATTTCATACAGCAGTTTTTAAACTAAGGGCAGATGCGGAGGAGCACATGGTTCGGACAGAGACATCCCTTAGGGGAGGATCTACTAATGGAGAGTCTCTATGCCCTAGTAAAGAGGAGAGGATGGAAGATGATAAAATATAAGTAGGATCTGATGAGAAACAGTCAAATGAAAAAAAGTCTCATTCAATTACATTGTGTAACGGGAAACAGCTAAAAACTGACAAGTTTTTAGAGTGCTTATACACCAATGCTAGAAGTCTAAATAATAAGATGGGTGAACTAGGGTGCCTCATATTAAACGAAGATATTGATATAATAGGCATCACAGAAACATGGTGAAATGAGGATAATCAATGGGACACAGCAATACCAGGGTACAAAATATATCAGGACAGAACAGGTTGTGCTGATGTGGGAGTGGCACTATATATGTGAAAGAACATGTAGAAAAAAATGAAATAAAAATCTTAAATGAACCAGACTGTACCATAGAATCTCTGTGGATAGCAATTCCATGCTCAGGTAATAAGACTATAGCAGTAGGGATATATTACCAACCACCTGACCAGGATGATGACAGTGACTGTGAAATGCTCAGGGAGATTAGAGAGACTATTAAAATAAAAAAATCAATAATAATGCGGGATTTCAACTATCCCCGTATTGACTGGGTACATGTCACCTCAGGACAGGATGCAGAGATAGTTTCTTGACACCTTAAATGACTGCTTCTTGGAGCAGCTAGTCCCAGAACCCACAAGAGGAAATGCAATTCTTGATTTAGCCCTAAGTGCAGCATAGGATCAGGTCCAAGAGGTGAATATAACTGGACCACTTGGAAACAGTGACCATAATATAATTAAATTTAGCATCCCTGTGGAGGGGAAAACTCCACATCAGCCCAACACTGTAGCATTTAATTTCAGAAAAGGAAACTATGCAAAAATGAGGAGATTAATTAAACAGAAATTAAAAAGTACAGCACCAAAAACTGCATGGAAACTTTTTAAAGACACCATAATAGAGGCTCAACTTAAATGTATACCTCAAATTAAAAAAACACAGTAAAATAACCAAAAAGGAGCCACCGTGGCTAAACAACAAAGTAAGAGAAGCAGTGGGAGGCAAAAAGGCATCCTTTAAAAAGTTGGAAGTTAAATCCTAGTGAGGAAAAAGGAAAGGAGTATAAACTCTGGCTAATGAAGTGTAAAAATATAATTAGGAAGGTCAAAAAAGAATCTGAAGAACAGCTAGCCAAAAATAGCTAATCAAAAACTAATAGCAAAAATAATGTTAAGTACATCAGAAGCAGGAAGCCTGCTAAACAACCAGTGGGCCCACTGGATGATAGAAATGCTAAACGATCACTCAAGAATGATAAGGCCATTGCAGAGAAACGAAATGAATTCTTTGCATCAATCTTCATAGCTGAGGATGTGAGATAGATTCCCCAACCTGAACCATTCTTTTTAGATAACATATCTGAGGAACTGTGCCAGATTGAGATATCATTGGAGGAGATTTTGGAACAAATTGATAAACTAAACAGTAATAAGTCACCAGGACCAGATGGCATTCATCCAAGACTTCTGAAGAAACTCAAATGTGAAATTGCAGGACTACTAACTCTAGTCTGTAACCTATCATTTAAATCAGCTTCTGTACCAAGCTTCTGACTGGAAGATAGCTAATATGACACCAATTTTTAAAAAGGGCTCCAGAGGTGACCCTGGCAATTACAGGCTGGTAAGCCTGACTTCAGTACCAGGCAAACTGGTTCAAACTATAGCAAAGAACACAATTGTCAGACACATAGATTAACATAATTTGTTGAGGAATAGTCAACATGTTTTGTTTTGTTTTGTTTTGTTTTATTTAAAGGGAAATCATGTCTCACCAATCTACTAGAATTCTTTGAGGGTGGTCAACAAACATGTGGACAAGGTGGATCCAGTGGTTATAGTATATTTAGATTTCCAGAAAGCCTTTGATAAGGTCCCTCACCAAAGGCTCTTAAGCAAAGTGAGCTGTTATGGGATAAGAGGGAAGGTTCTCTCATGGATTGGTAACTGGTTAAAAGATAGGAAACAAAGGGTAGGAATAAATGGCCAGTTTTGAGAATGGAGAGAGGTAAATAGTGCTGTCCTCTAGGGGTCCATATTGGGCCCAGTCCTATTCAGCATATTCATAAACGATCTGGAAAAAGGGGTAAACAGTGAAGTGGCAAAATTTGCAGATGATACAAAACTGCTTAAGATTAGCTGAGTTCCAGGCAGACTGTGAAGAGCTACAAAAGGATCTCTCAAAACTGTGTGACAGGGCAACAAAATGGCAGATGAAATTCAGTGTTGATAAATGCAAAGTAATGCACAGTGGAAAACATAATCCCAACTATACATATAAAATGATGGGGTCTAAATTAGTTGTTACCACTAAAGAAAGAGATCTTGGAGTCATTGTGGATAGTTCTCTGAAAACATCCACTCAATGTCCAGTGGTTGTCAAAAAACAAACCAAATGTTGGGAATTAAGAAAAGGATAGATAATGAGACAGAAAATATCATATTGCCTCTGTATAAATCCATGGTACGCCCACATCTTGAATACTGTGTGGAGATGTGGTCGCCCCATCTCAAAAAAGATATATTGGAATTGGAAAAGATTCAGAAAAGGGCAACAAAAATGATTAGGAGTATGGAAGAGCTTCTATTTGAGGAGAAATTAATAAGACAGAGACTTTTCAGCTTAGAAAAGAGATGACTAAGGGGGGGATATGATAGAGGTCTATAAAATCATGACTGGTGTGGAGAAGGAAATATTATTTACTCCTTCTCATAACACAAGAACTAGGGGTCACCAAATGAAATTAATAGGCTGCAGGCTTAAAAACAAACAAAAGGTTGTATTTTTTCACACAACGTGAAGTCAACCTGTGGAACGCCTTGCCCAGAGGATGTTGGGAAGGTCAAGACTATAACAGGATTTTAAAAAGAACTAGATAAATTCATGGAGGATAAGTCCATCAATGGCTATTAGCAAGGATAGGCAGGGATGGTGTCCCCAGCCTTTGTTTGCCAGAAGCTGGGAATGGGCAACAGAGGATGGATCACTTGATGATTACCTGTTCTGCTCATTCCCTTTGGGGCACCTGGCATTGACCACTGTTGGAAGACAGGATACTGGGCTAGATGGGACCTTTGGTTTCACCCAGTATGGCTGTTCTTATGTTAACATATTATGGTCACTTTTCTAGATCACAGTTCTCCCCTCTTCCTGGTAATACCACAGGCAGAATTACAGCCACAGATTTCCAAAGAGTTTATGCAGCTTCATTCTGATTTTAACAATGGCCCAATATTGCAAGTTGCTGAGTGATCTCAGTTTCCAGTTAATTCAGTGGCAGGTAAAGACACTCAACACAGTGCAAGATAGGATCATAGGACTTGAGCCACAGAGGTGCTGAGCAACTGGAAGTCCACTAACTTCCGAGGGAGATGCACAGATCTGATTCCAAAATCAGGGATATTAGAAACCTTGAAAGTTAGTGCTTTGCTTTTAGAATTAGAAGTGAAATTTATTAGATACAAGCTAACACAGGGGCAGAAGCTGCACAATCATCTTCTGCTTATCTGTTTCCATGTGGTGTGTCTTTGGGGTTGTGTGTGGGGGATGTGTTTTTCTTTCCTTCTGCATCGAAAAGAGGAGGGGTAGGGGGAAGGGAAAATGAAGCAAACTGGAAACAAAGTGCAGCTCAGTGTAGCTAGAAACATAAGAAATGGGCTGGAATGAGGTTGGAAGGCCCTTTGCATCAACGTTTCTAATAGGATCCGTGTCCTAGTACATAAAGGTAGACAGAAAGCACAAAGGGCCGAGGTTACAGTGGGGGGAAATGTATAAATGGACTTTGATTTTGGATTGTGTGTCAAGTTTAACATTCATTCCCATGGTTTATTATGGAGAACCGTAGTGTGTATTTAAGCACGGTGAATCGCAGTTCTGCAGATACTGAGGATGCAGCATATCAAATGAGTAAAAGTGCATTTTTACTAGAGTTTCTAATGACAGAGCTAATTGTCTTTCATTTGAGGAATACAGCATCCTTCAGCTAAAAGAATGCTTTTTCGGACACATACGGACCATTTCATCCATCCAGTGAAAAGCACCCACCTCTGAGGTGAAACCTAGCACGTTTTATAGCTCATGACAACAATATTCAGTAGAAACTTCGAGGGGAATATAGGGAGGCAGGATATTATCACTTTCACTACTCTGTCAAAAGAGCTATAGCTTCTGCAGCGGCCACATGAACTCAGGAGCCCAGTTTCATGCCTCACCCAAAAGAGCAAATATACTAAAATATGGAGATGAACTGGCTTTCAACTTTTGGTTGTGCAAGCACTCTTTCATATTAGCAATTCATACACTAAAAAATACTCCCTAAACACAAACCTGACCAGGACGCTGCGGTCTTGGACTTTGTTTTGTTGTGCCTGAGTCCCTAATCTCAAACCTCTCAGCATCTCCCCTCCTACCCACCCTCCCTCTACATCTAAGACAAGCAGTCCAGTGATCACCTGCAATGGCAGCCCCAGAGGGTGACCTGAGCCCTAGAGCTGCTGCTGCAACAAATGAGGGAGCTTAACTAGAGCAGGACTGACATAAAAAGGAAAGAGAAAGAAAGAGAGGAACAAAGATTCCGTCCAATTTGCTCTTTTCGGCATTGTGAAAACTGGCCTGTTTCCCAGTATATCACTCTGCCATTGAATAAGGTCAATTGCAGAGCAGTTCTTCAGTTGGCCTTATGGGTTTTCATGCGAAAGTGAATGGAGTGCAAATTAGCCAAAGTCGTCACAAGCTTTTTTACTGTCACTCCAAACCTGACAGTCCAAAGGAAAATGAGGATTAATAAATCTAACGAACTTTCTCTATTATCAAAGCCAGGTTAGGAAACTATTTATTGTCTCTTTTTTCTCCATGTTTCATCCATTTTGGCTACTGTGGTGAAGCATTTTGAGAAGAATGGAACAACAGATGTGCACACACACACACACGTTCGCATGCACGCGCACACACACACAGCTTAGCCTCCCCATGTCTGCTAGAATATGCCAAGGACGTAACAGAAAATAAAGGTGGCTGCATCTTTATAATTCCGCCTCACACATAGTACTTATATAGTAAAAAATAAGCATGGCAGTTAAAGACTGAAAGGCCCTATTGCATGAGTGTGTATGCGTATATATGTCAAATTTAATGAATTACAAAATAATTAGCAGTAAAAATACACATTAGTACAGGATAAAGAAGGTTGGAACATAGCAGTAGAGCCTTAAAAGCGAGATGCTGTTACTGAAAGTGAAAAAAAAAATCCTGATTCGACTTAAGCAAAAACCGTGTTTTTAAATATATTTATATAATAATCAGTTGACGTTCCCCATAAAAGTTTCATTATCATGTATTTCACAACTCACTGGAAGAAAACTTAATGGCAGGATGAAGCCTGACTTAATTGTCAGAGTCAACTATATTTCAAAATTCAAATGAAATTGGTTTCACTGTGTTTGTTCTTCAGAAAAGGAATATATAAATTGGGTTTTTTTTGTTTGTTTGTTTGTTTTTTGTACTGTTTTAATAAAACTATCGGTGCAAGTACTATCATCGGCTCTAATGTAGACCGATACCTCCCTTTTTATATTTAGGGGTAGAAATGTTGCTGCTTTGTAAATAATGCACTAAACGGGAAATCTTCTAAATCATTTGGGCTTCTCTTGAGACAACCCATTGCCTGGAGCACCAAAGGTTTATGGGCCATGTGACAGCACTGCTACCCAATATATAATTTACTACTCCAGAAAATTAAAGACTTTATAATGTATTGGCTATGGTGGGATTGAAGTTCATGAGATCTCATGGTGTAATTCCAAGGGTAGGATTTGGCCTTGAATATGCAAAAAATTATTTTTCTTCCTTACTTGTGGAAGTGGGGCAAAGAACTGACATTGTAACACTGCACTGAATTCAGATGAGATGATCAGACAACTTTTTCTCTCTTAAATTGAAATGAATGATCCGATTGATTGTTATTCTATTTTTAATATCCAAATGTCCATACTGAGTAGAAATTTGGCACTTCCCAAATATCAGATTTGTTACATGTATGTTCAGATACCAAATATTACAAGAGTATTAACTATTTTCAAACGTTAGTAGAACAAATAAGCATGGTATGTATTGTCTGGAATGTCAAGAAAATATGCATCTTCCCTCATAGCGGAGGTACTTGAATAGCTACTGGTCTAGAATGCAAACCTTTTCTAGTTGGTGTTTTAGGAAAACTGCTACGATTAGGAGAGGCTCTCATTGCACATTCTTCGGGAGTAAGGGACCATGAAGCAAAACCGAGCTCAACACTCAAAGGGTGCAAGAGAAAAGTAACACTCTAGTAACCATAAAGTGAATGCCCTAAGCACACCATCCTGCATACCTGCCAAGGCCCACGTGGGACACAAGAAGTTTTACCACATAATATAATGTGTTGCCTTTGCTAAAGTGTCTTCCTTCTGAGAATCTCAAAGCGTTTACAAACTTAAATGAATTAGGCTCTGGATCTGTGCTGAAAACACAGCAGGCAGATGCCCAAGTATGCATGGTTCTCAGTGCAGTACTAAGTCCTTAAAGCACACAACCCCCCTCTAAGAAAGATGGGGGTAGGGAGAAGAGGCTAAGCTAAGTGACTTGCCTTTAATCACTGAAGTAGTCTGCGAAGAGCCAGGAATAGATTTACCCAGGTCTTTTGGCTTCTGGTGTAATCTTCCTCCTAAGTATTTATTTTGTTTGCGTTCTAAGGAATTTATGTGTGCGAAAAGTTAAACAACTTTTACTATGTCCTGACTTTCATGAGCCAACGTTTCTGATGCAACTGGGGAAAGAGAGGGAATACCAAGTTTCCGAGGAATAGAAATACACTTGGGGTGAAAATAAGGGACAACTGAGAGGTATAAATACTTTCAAACAGTGTAGGATCCAGAATTTTAATACAAAGTCCCATGTTATTGTGAAAAAGGGGCTTAGGCTGGAAAAGGGGGTTGAACCAAAGCAGATAAATAGAAGCAGTGCTGCCAACAAGTGCATTTTAGAGAAACACAAGTCGCTGAATCACAGCAGTGACCTAGAATGATGTGATCATTCCGCTTCTTTCTGTTAATAGGAAAAATATTATTTCAAATCTTGCTTTATGCCTGTTTTTATTTATATGATGATAAATAAATTCCCCTCCTCCATAATTCCATACCCATCATAGCCTCATGTCTAGCAAAGAACAGGAATGGAGGAGAGAAAGAGGATGACTTAAATACGTGGATTTAATTCTGGCAGTTAGTCAAAGTTTTTCCATTTTTATGTTGTTGTTTGAGATAGTGAAAACTGCAGCACGTGGGGCATTAAATACAGAGTTTGATAGATGCATGGTTGGAATAGTTGAGTAAAAAATAATCAATTTAGAGTAAATCAAAAGAGTTTGTTGTAACATTTCTGATCTCATGTGACACCAGAATAAAATCCTCAAGAGGAATGAAGTGCTACAAAATGACATACCAAGGAAAATTATTTACCATTCAGAAACAATCTGAGTTTTGTTGAGATTTTTCCCCTCTCCCATTTTTATAGTCACATGTCATTCTATTTAATGAGAGAAAAACTTTCCTGCCCATCCAAATTATGCTATTCAAGATATTAAAGAAAACGCGCGCACACACACGCACACAGAAGTAAAGGTAAAATTATGCTGCAATCATCAAATCAGCCTCCTCTTCTTTATCCCATCTGTATATTCTCCTTGTAAATGCTCAAGCGTTGGTTAGAAAGCCATACAAGCAACATAGTCCTACCTGCTTACCACTTAAATTGCTGGTATTTTAATCTCAAAGGATCTGAGTTTTTCTTCCTGCTGTTTTGACTTTCTTGTCTCTTAGTCTTGTCACATTCACTAGTTTTGAATAAGTGCAGAACTTACATTTACAGAATTTGCAATCTGCAAGATTGTTTAAGTGATTTATCAAATACTTTGATTGAACACTTGTTTTGCTGTTCCCCTTCTGAATCTCATTTAAATTGACTGGGCTTGACATAAGCCTTTTGAATGAACACAGAGAAATGGATTTGGACTGTGGCAGGTACAGTACAAAAAGATCCTTCCACCTCTTTATTTGACACTTGTGGAATTCTGCTCAGCAGTCATGTGCAATTCTCTTTGTTACATTTCTTATCAGTGCCTTATTTGTGCCAGGGCTGGGCATGGGAACTTGTGGGCTTGGCCGTTCAGAGCCCCAGCACCTCTGGGCTTGCTGCATCAGTTATGAATATAAAAAAAACAGCCTAAGCCCTGACACCTCTTTCATTACAAATTAAGCACTGCATCTTATCTTTGATAAAAACAAAATACCAACAGTTAGACAGGATTTATCTCCTCAGTGGGCAAGCATGACGTTTCTGTGTCTGGCTCATGATAGATTCTACCATGTAGAAATATAACATAACATTATATGATTTTTTTAGAAAATAAACTAATATTAATTTCTCTATTTCAGAAGCTGAATAGCCTGTGATGTAGTCATGCTCTGTACTACCATGAAGACTACATTACCTAAAAAACAGCCTCACCACCACCACTTTAAATGCATAAAGTCGCTGGCATCATAGATCTCAAAGCACTTTTCAAACATCAATTAAGTGACATCCCTGAGAAGTAAGACTGTAGTGTATTATCCTCATGTAGCATTGGGAAAATATCAAGCGTTGTGAGCCACAGGCAAGCAGTTCTTCAGATTCCACAAACATCAGATGAGAACATTTTATATGGGCATACAAGAAAGAGCCATGCAGGAGAACTCTTCTGAACAATTACAAAGCACTGCACTAGAGACCAACAGTCTTTGGAAGGAGAGAAAAATACCTGTAGTTTTAACCCTGGTTTGCACAACTCTATAAACATATAGTAACCATCCCCCCACATTTTACTATATTACATATATTTGCACACCTGAGAAAGAACAGCCACTATTCAACATACAGGATATATTCAATTAAGAAGCACTGAATGGTTTGACTGATAGAATGCCTCTCTGCCTGTTACACACTTGAGGTCAGCAGAAGCACTGGAACAATTTCAGTATAGAAAAGAAAGTATGCCAGCAGGAGAGAGCCCCTCAGCTCTGGATTTTTTCCCCATTCAGTCTCAAATAGTCTCATTCTGGGGATCTCCAAGGTCTGGTGCAAAACCATCTCTTTCCTGAGGCTGTTGGGGAGTGGAGGTTACGGCTGGCGCTTGTGGGTATTGTTGGGCTTCTGTTTGGGTTTGGATCTTTTGTTTTTGGTGAAAATGTTCGTTTTCTCTCTGTGTGTTTTCCTAACAAAGGCACCTAGAGCACAGGACAGGCACTTCATAACCATGAATAAAATCAGTTATTGCTATCTTTTTTCCCCAATCTTGTATCCGGATTGATTAGCATGGACCCTCACACTTGTACAGAGTCCCACTGAACTATGTATGGGTCCACACTAGAAGATCACTTTGCAGGATCCGGGCCTTAATTGGATGCAGTGTCCTGATGAAATCATGCTATGCACATTACATTATTAATGTAATTTTTAACATTAACTGAGTGCTTCTCTGCCACAGTATTCCCTATTTCCATGGCATAGGGTAGATCCTCCTCCTAATAGATCAGCACCTCACAACTGTTTACTATTATTGGTGATCTGACCAAATAGTAAGTTATTTGAATTTCTGACCTCCAAACCACAAACACATTGATCACAAAATCCCATCTAGGACCAAGCTCCATGCCCGCTATTTTATATTTCAAAGACCGCTAAGCTATCTGTCTACCTAACTTGGGCTAATTAGAAGTCAGCACACTAAAACTGATAATTACACCTTCATAGGTTTAGAAAATTCAAACTATCACATCCAAAAAATTATAGTCTATAATAGATAATACAGATACATCTATATCTAAGTCAACAAAAGGGAATTAAAAGAATTCACATTAAAAAAATGTGCAGCACATAAATATGCACTGAACTCCTATTGGCAATGCTTTGTTGATCGCAATGGTGTATACAAAAAGTACAAAACAGAAAAGTATATAAAAAATGCAAGTATAGTACAAGTTAGTTAAAACACAGCTTTGGAACCTGATAAACTGTTGAAGTGCTCTGAGCTCTGGATATGAAACTGCTGAATTGGAAAAAAAATATTGGTGAGAATCAAATGATTCCTCCTCTTATATTTGGACTTAAAACAAGACTGAAGTGAATGATGGGGTTACTAGACTTGTTCAAATAGTCTCAGTTTTAACACTCTTTCTTAGAGGGACAAAAATAGAATCAAGCCAATTACAATAACCATTTTAACTTCTCTTTGTTATTACCAAATACAATGAATGACTTCCTAAAACGATGATTTAGAATTTAAGGAAGAGCAAGTTTATTCTGTACAGACACACTTTTTCATGTCTGCAGTGTCATTTCTAGTGACACTGGGAGACTAATAACATATGCAAATGCTCCCGTATGTCTTTTCTAAGACAAGTAGAGATGGGCCCAGGACACAACACCCAGGGTTCAGAGGTGACTGCATCCAGAATTTTTGTCTTTAATAGGAAGCAAGCAAAGCTAAAATATAGGAATAGGCTTTGCTTCAGACAATTCACAGTGCATTTAAATATATTTTTCAGCATAACTGATTTAATTCTGTCTTATGAAATCTGTTGCCATTCAAGTTCATGACATGGATGATTATTTTCAATGCTTCACCCAAATCTATGTGGGATAATATGCTTCCAACCCTACTGGCTGTAAGTAATACATTCTTAAAATCAACCACTCATCTCACATCTAAACAAAAGTGAGCTTTCCTACCCATTTTCCCCAAGAAAGGAAGCTTGGAGCCCTTTTATGCATTGTGAATGGCCCACCTAATTTAGACTGAATTATACCCTAACCTTCATTTCCCCTTTACTTCTTTGCTTCATTCAGGGGTTTCTGACTTCAGCTAATTCACTAACAATCCCAGCTGGTCCTTCCCAGCTCCCGGTTCTTTAGCACATTGTCCAAGGAAACTATGTGCTCCCATCTACACTGGTATTCCACTCTCCAATTAACCTACTGCTGAGACAGCTTTACCTCTCTTCTCCAGCCATTCCTCTGCACACTCTCTTTTTTAACCTCTTACTCTTTGAATTAAACTTTATAAGAGCCCTTCGAGGTGAGATAGGGCTAACTTTATTTGCTAAATCTGGTGTTGGTGACACAGGACAACATAACGCATGATCAAGTGATATAGTCATGAGTAAAGGAGCTAGTTGATCTAGAAACCGTTTCCAAGCCAAGTATTAAACTGTATGTTTAAGACACAAGTAATCACATAACAAAGATTTCAACACTTGCTGTATGAAAGGCATATGCTCTCTCTTATTTATGGTATCACACAGAGTCCCTAAGGTTAGTTGGAGATATGACTAGTGTTGGCGTTTCACTGCACTGCAGTGGCATTGCTCCTGACATTAACTTTTATGTGGATTTGCATTCTCATATTTTAAGACAATCATTTATAAATTCTGCCAGACTCTTATTTTGCATGACATCACACGACAATAAATTCCCCCTCCCAGTCAATGAATGGAAACACTGCTTTTTACCTTAGAGAAGTTTTCCTAGGTGTAGTCAAAACTAAAATATCCCTTAAACAAGTCCACATTTCAGACACAGTATTTGACCGTATTTCATTACCTGATAAAGCCACCACACAAAACACAACATAACCCATGATTTCATCTACTGCCAATAACATGGATGATGTGTGGTTCTACATACCTTGGGACTTATTAGACAAGTAACTATCCTCATTTAACATATGGGGAAACTGAGGCAGGGAGGTTAAATGACTTGCACACGGTGACTCAGCAAGCAAATGCAAAGACAAGATTAGAATTTACTGGTTCGTAGACCTCAGATCCCAGGCCAATCTGCTAGACCACACTGACTGTCTACTTAAAGATACAGGAAGCATGGTAAATTATTGAGCTCTAGGATTAATTTCAGAGTAATCTGAAAAGAAGTTGGTTTGACAATGTTATTCTAGGCCCACTCCCAGTCTATCTGCATAGCAGAACTTCATCTATAGTCACTAATTCAGAGATATAATCAGCCTGTAGACTCCACCAATGCAAACTAGTGAAATGTGGTCTGGGTAAAATTATTAAAGTGGATGACAAAACTGGCTGAAAGACCATATTCAAAGACTAGTTATTAATAGTTTTCTGTCAAACCGGGGGGAGATTTATAGTGGGGTTCCTTGGGGGTTTGCTCTTGGGTCTGGTACTGTTCAATATTTTCATTAGTAACTTGGATAATAAGCGGACAGTATGCTTATAAAATTTGCTGATGATACCAACTTGGGTGAGGTTGCTTGCAGTTTGTGGGACAGGGTACTACACACACATAGGGAGGAAAAAATCAATGCCCAACTACAAAATGGGGAATAACTAGCTAAGCGTATTACTGCTAAAAAGAGATCTGGGGGTTATAGTGGTTCACAAATTAAATATGAGTCAACCATGTGATGCAGTTGAGAAAAAGGCTCACATTATTCCTGGGTATAAGCTGCCTCTACACTAGAACAGTTTACAGGTATAGCTATACCAGTAAACCTTTTCTACTGTTCAGTAGGGCCCTAATTTTAAAAGTTAGGCATTTTCTAAATCCTTGAGCATTCTGAACAGACAGAAAATGAACTTTTGCTATGCAATATCAGTGTCTTGTTTCCATGTGAAAATCGAAGGTAAAATAAAGGTAATGAAAATGTAATTGGTGGCTATTAAACACCTGCATCCCCACAATTCCTACTTTTTTGTAAATTTGCTTAGAACTAAGTGAGCATAATAGCAGCACCATTTTCGGAAAATGGTTTTCAGAATCAGGCAGTGAGAAAGTCAATATGGAGTACTGTGTCCATTTGTTTTGATTTATCTCACTAACTTCAATTGACAGTTAATTCATCAGAGTAGGAAAATGCCAGTCTAGTGAAAACACAACTCATGAAAGAGAGAGAACAGGGTGGAAAATGTGGAGAGTGGCTAATACAGGTAATAAATTAAAAGGTATAGTATCAGTATTTTTATCATTCGCATCCTGACTTCAACTATACCCCGAGTCTTGCCAATTATAATTTCTAGTAAATTGTAGATACAGGTGGACATTTATTTTCTCTCTATAAAATGAAGTCACTTAATCTTTCACCTGTATTTAGAGTTTATCAGCCATATCAATGGTAGTGAGGGAAAAACACACGTATATTTTCACGTTTTAAATAAACAGGCCCTCATTCAGAAGTGACATTTAAGGTAATGCAATTTTCACATCAATATAGGGAAGTAGATCCAAGTGGGTGTCTTGGAGAGCATCATGAATTGGTGTAAGCTGCATATCTGGGACCAGAAGAGAGGACAGTAGTAGGAAAAGCAAATAAGATAGCTAAAAAGGTATTATTAGGTGTCCTATCTCTCCCCCATACCTCTTTACCTTACACCTTTCTTCTGTCTCTTGTGTGTGTCCATTACACTAGATTAGAATCCTTTATCAATGTGAACCTTATACCACCTTCCACATAACTTCTGAATTTGTCCCATCCGTAGGTAAATCTGATTTTCATTTATCTAATATGTATTAGAGCAATACATTCTATTTTTTTAAGGTAGGTATTCCTAATGAGGATCATTATTAGGACAATAACTGTAGACTGTTGATTTAAATAAGAACATAAGAATGGGCATACTGGGTGAGACCAAAGGTCCATTTAGCCCAGTATTCCGTCTTCCGACAGTGGCCAATGCCAGGTGCCCCAGAGAGAATAAACAGAATAGGTAATCATCAAATGATACACCCCCAATTACCCATTCCTAGAGTCTGGCAAACAGAGGCTAGGGACACTACCCCTAACCATCCTGGCTAATTGCCACTGATGGGCCTATCCTCCATGAACTTATCTAGCTCTTTTTTGAACCCTGTTATAGTCTTGGCCTTCACAACATCCTCTGGCAAGGAGTTGCACAGGTTGACTGGCATCTGCTGGGAATTCTTTAGATACAAATAAGGAATTGCTTATATGGGGCATGGTGAAATGCCAGTTTTAGGTATTGATATTAAATTAATAGAACTTGGTAGGAGTTAAATATGCTTCTTTATCTTATCCACATTTAATTCCTTCCAGTGCTTTAAAAAGGTTTCATTACAGCACTATATGGAGAAGAATAAAGAAAAAAGAATGAAATCCTAACCCATATTATCTCAAATTGCATTACATTAGCTCACATCTCTAAATCTGAAATTTGTTAACTGGTTGCTGTCAAATATTGTAACAAACCACTGCATGTGGGATGAGAATTTGCATGGTGAATTTCTGGCTGCTATGAATCCTTTTAAAACCATGAAAACTTGGAAGATAGGGCTTACGACAGAAATACTGGGAGACCACTAAGGTGGTCAATTGCTGTATAAGTGGGAGTGGAATGGGAAGATCAACTTCTTTATGTTTCAGTGAATATTATTATTATTGACTCTTATTTGTTCCATGATGACAATTTGCTCGGCAGTGTACAAATCACAGAAGAACAATACAATATCTGCCCCAAGGAGCTTACAGCCTGTCTAGAATCTCCACTTCTTGACATTCTTTTATAAAACTTATTAAAACCTAAGCACCAGTGCAGTGGACTGTGAAAAGTTAAGCTCCTCTCTGCCCGTTTCCTAGGAAATTGGACCACAGCCAAAGATAACCTGTCCTGTTTAGAGTATCTGCATTTTGCTTCAACAACACTCCAGAAAAAGGCAGTCTTTTTTTCTCCTGCAGCATTGGAAATTCAGTTTGGTGATGATCTAAGCACTTGTGAATAGTAGAAGATCTTTAACTTCCTACAGTCTCTCTAAATCATCGTCTGAAACAATGGTCCAGCTGTATTCAAGAGATGCACAAATCTTTTTTGTCTTTATGCAACTAAAGAGTAGAGCAGGTTATAAGCTTGAGAACAGCGTAGCGAGTTTGCACTGTGGACCTTTCCTAATGGGATATAATACAACTTGAGTTGAAGTCCAGCCTGGGTCTGAGGGGAAATAAAGCACATTAACCATAAAAACCCTGGCATTTCCACATAACTAGCCAATAGCTGCAAGGGAACATGTACATTATGAACATGTGAAATGGAACAGATAATTCAAACAAACAAAAAGTACTGAACCTTCATCCAAATCTTGACTCAACAGAGAATCGCTGAGGTTTATGAAGGTTGGTTACTATTGTTTTTAATTGTCGCATGCCATTCTATTTCCCAGGCTTATTGTGGCTCAGAAAGCAAGGTCCATCATCAGGATGTTATTTTTTGGTCTGAGTGGTAGTGGGAAGAACTGGAAATCTCACCACCACAGCTTTCCTTGAGAGGTTTCCAGCTCATATTTGTAGGTTGGGCCGATCATAGCGTTAGATAAGCTTCCAAAAATGTGGCTCCTTATCCAACCCCATGTCAAATCTTTCAAGACTTGTCCATCACTGATCACTGTGTGCAAACACACACAGCATACGTCCCAAATGGGCCTTCTAGCATTCTTTTTCAACAAATCTTCACATTTCCTTCTGGGCAGGCCCTCACATTTGGAACTCCTTCTTTTGCTTTGTACCTTCTCCTTCGTTCAAAACAGGAGGCTAAAGCCCAGCAATCAAAGCTAAATCTTCTCCCTTCGTTAAAACTGTACACCTTTTTACCTATGTAGAGTTACCCATTATCTGATCATTCCAACATATGATGCACCTGATACTTACTGTGTAACTAATTAAAAATGCAAGCTCCTATAGGCAGGGACTGTACCTCCCTTATGTCTTGTTCATGCGATGTACTCGGATGACAGACAATACACACATAACTACAACCACAGCCAATAAAGCTTAAGCCAAAAGCACTGTATTTAATTCTTCCCTTCCAAAAGCTTTCAAGTCAATTCAGTTAAAGTAATCCAGCACACTGATGCAACTTTTATGGACAAAAGGTTTTTCCCCTCCCAACATACAGAAACTCCTGTTTTAGCAATAGTGTATTTGAAAGGTATTAAACAAAAATAACCCCTTTTAATTGCATAAAAAGAACAAGGAAGCCAAAAGATAGAAGCACTAACAAAAGCAAGATCTAAGGCTGATGTCCTATCATACTAATAATAGCTGAGCTGATTCCAGTAAAACAGCAGCAGCTCCCTACGCTGCACAGACAGAACCATCATCCAAAATTATTTTTGGTTATGTTTTCCCATTATTTTCCCAAAGAGAGAAATGCCTTCTCCCTGCCTCACAATAGCGCCTCCAGGTTGGGGCAGCTGCCCCGGTTGTGCCTGCTGTGAAGATAAAGGGGACTTCTTTTAGCTCTGCCCTTTTGACACTTCTCACCATTGCTGAATTCACTGAGTTAGAAATAAACAAGACAATTAACTCCTGCCAATATTAAAGATAAGCTTCCAATATTGTTATTTTTAAAACCCTGTTTATTGAGTGAAGGTGAGTAAATAGTAGCCTGGGGTTGCTACATGGGAAGATTTTTGGTACACGTCAGAGCTGCTAAGTAATCTATTTATTTTGGGCAACAAGTTCAGCCTAAATTGCAGAAGCCTCCTGTGGCTTCAAATTCTCTGAAACAGCTGTAGGCCTGGTTCAGTAGGTGGAACACTAAATTCTGCACAACCCCTTTTACCTCTCAGCGATGACTGAGTGCTCTATCGGTAAAGACCCAAAACAAGAGGGCCAGCAAAGAGGTGGAGAACTCAGCTATCACTCAGACCTACCACTTTCTGATTTCAAGGCAGGTGGCTTAGCCACTTCCTTACTTCACTCCTCTTCTCCCAAACATTCGGTTGGTTTCTTTTCTCCCCTCCCCAAGTTTAAGGCAGTTCACCACTTATGGTCATTTACAGCTTACATCTCAGTAAATCCAGAAGGTGTCTGATGAAAAAGAGGGACTAGCCAAGCATCTTAATCCCCCTGTTCATTCATGCTCTCTGTAATGTTCTTTCAGGCCTCTGCTGAGAGACTAGGCTGAAATGAAGGCTGATAAATTAGTCTGGAGGGAAACAAGGCAGATTCTGCTTGTAAAAGGTCATTCCAACTTTGTTCTGGGTGAGGGTTTATCTTGACTGCAGCTGCGACAGACAATGGCTGGGGCCTAAATGGCAGAAATCCTAGCTCTGTTCATGAAATTACTGTGCTGATAAGGTAGAATGGACTTTAGTAAGATCTAAATGGGAAAAGGGAGGTAGTGGCGGTGGTGGGGGAATTGTAGGTATTTCTGAACATGACTGAACAGGGATGACACAATACGATGTACAATTAAACCAATGATTTGTCCAAGCATTCTCTCAAAATGAAGGAAGATACTGACGGCTAATCAGATAAAAAGGAGCAAAATAATCACTACCCTCTTCTGAATAAACTGCTCAGTGCAAATCCCAGGACAAACTGGTTGGAATACAGTGGTTTCTATATCATAAAAGTTACAAAAAAGAGATTAAATACAGTGGTATTTCTCAAGGGTCAGTGTGCTATGGTGTCATTTATCATACATGATGTCACTTGAGAGACTTACTGGAGATTTACTTTAGAATTAGCAATGTCTTGGCAAGGCAGGGTCAGGTGAGGCCCAGCTAACAGCAGCAGATAAGATAGAACATTTTGGTTAGAATACTTCTCAGTGAAAGAGAGATTTTTAAAAATACATTTGTAGACTTCTGAAGCCAAAACAATAAGGGATGGCAAGTTCTGACTAACCACCCCTCCAATTCTGTGCCTTCTGATGTGTACACAAATTGACTTTCCTTCAGAGAGAGAGATGCCTCTCCTTTATTTACACATCCCACTTGAATGTGCATGTCTCTGATGAATGCAAACACATTAAATGGTCACAGCGGACTATTACCAGGCTGGAACCTGATTAAGCTAACCAGCTTCCACTTAGCCCAGTGTCTAAAATCATCCTGTTATCTGTTTACTTTCAGAGAGGGCACAGAGAAGCAGGAAATGGAGATATGCACAAATGAGCCAAGGTGGATATTTTACAGGGATGGCTGGGCATAGTGGCTGATATGATGCACGATTTAGGAAAAAAAGTTTGTGGTTTGTGAGAGGTGGTGCCAGAACTAAATCATCAAACCCACCCTATGCATGGTAAAGCTCTCCCAACTCTGTTTGGCAAAGCTATCATCCTGTTTACCACCCCCTCCCAAAGACTCACTTCCTTCAGCAATGCCCGTAATCCAACTAACCACTCCAAAAAAAAATGTATCTCCATGTTATTCCTTCCTCAGGCATTCCCAGTAAAGCCTGCCTCTCTTTGTTTCTCTCTTTCAAAATGGTAAATTCTTCAGGGCAGGGATTGTCTCATTTTGCTTACTGTATAGGACCGAGCACTTTGTTGGGATTAAACAAACACGGATGAGAACGAGCAAGTAAATGGATATATATTCCTGAGCCAGGAATTTGGTATCCTAATCTTTTCCAAAGTCTGAAAGGTTCCAGATAGGCTCAAACTGGAAACCTTTTGTACCCCTCTGCATTTGCAGCTGGAATGGGAGTTGCCAAACCACTTCATGAAAAAAAGCACAGAAACCACTAGTCTCTTTAAATATGAAACTTTCAAATCTAAAAATAGCTTTCAAGTAATTTATATAATATTAAAAATTTCATTTTGAAACATCTACTGTTGTCTGTTAACATCTTGTCCCATTCACCCAAGATAGAATAGCGCAAGATGTTGGCAACCCAGTCTGAAACCTATTTTCAGGTATCATTACAAACTCAAAACTCAGATCAAGTTCACCCAGAGGTTCGCTAAGGTCACAAATCTTTAGAGTCTAATTCTAGGCTGATTAATGATTTTGCAAGAAAATCATGTTATGTATGGGGCTTTGAAATTTGGCAGCTTTCTCTAAGTTTGACTCAAAGCTGACCAAACTATGCAAAAACTTTCACTGGAGATTCTGAGTCTGACCCAACACTGAAACCCAGGAGCTGGGGATGAACTACACAGAGAGAACCTAAAGAAAATGATTAGATGAATCCTTTCATAGTGCAACCACTACATTCTGCACAGCGAATGACTCATTGCAAGTCACCTACTGATGCTTCTGTACTTTGGAACCATAGATGAGATACGATACAGAATGGTGCCTTTCCAGTAACATTTTGATTTAATTCTAACTTATTGATCATTTCCATTACAAAAGGCTACTGTGTTCTAATGCTCCATCAGCCAGAGCTTTCTGGAAGAAGAAGAAAAAAACAAAATAAAGCCTGGAATTATATGAAGGTTAACATTCCAGAGGAAGAAATAGTGTCCTGTACCCTGCAAGGCCTCTGACAATGAAAAGGCTATTTTTCAAGTCCTGTGGTCACAAGTGAGCTATTCTTGGTTCTTTCTCTCTCTCTTTTTAAAATATGTGGATGCTAAAATACTGTTTCAGAAGCTGGTATTCATGTATGTCTCTCAAAGACGAAAAGAAAATATTTATTTCCTTTTTCTGCTTGTGAATCAGAATGTTCTATTTAAAGAAAGTGCCCTCTGCCGGATCACTCATGAGTTATTACCCCTTAAGGAAATAAAGGAGAAATATCAGGGAGGTATTCTTAGTCATTGCCTCTGTCTCTTTTTTCCCCTTAATTCCTTATATACCCATGTTTCAGAGCAGTGCCTAAGATAGTGCAGGATTTCTTGGCATTCCTGGGCTAAAAAAGACTCCCTCCTCTAACCCTGATGTCATAGTGTTGGTGAGGCATCAGACAGTGGCACTAATTTATATGGTTTCGCTTTGCACTGTTTTGATATATTTTTCACCTTTGTCTACTATTAAAAGTTGATTAAATGAAAAAAGCCCTTGACATAACTAGAGGGATAATTTCCCTTTGACGACACAAGAACCCTCCCTTCCTGGGGTCAATCAAATTTTAGAACCCAATTCCAAAACTTTTCTGAAGTTCTGACATTTCAGATAAATGTTTTTTCACTGCTGATTTCTGGACCAGAACTCGTATTGCTAAGCTGCCAACAGGAAAGTGTGACATATTTTCTTAATGCCACTCAGAGCAGAGAAACCAACAACTGAAAGGGCCTGGTGGCTGCATCATCCACTCAGTCCAAGAGATGGTCATGCCACGACAGAGTTTAGGCAATGTGTTATGTGAGACACTGGCACTGTTGATGCCCATACTGTACATGTTCTGTGGGGAAATGACTCAAGTCTCCGAGGCTCATCAAGGCAGCAACTTTCAAAGAGCCCCAAAAGTCACACAGATTAAAAAAATCAAAAGAAAAAAAGTTCAATAGATGTTCCCCCTCCACCAACAGACTTGTTTTTAAAAATTACCACTTAATTTTCCAAATTTCAGCTGACAGCAAATGTCTACATCCAGGTTTTCAACCCATGAGAATCATTTAGACACAAACTTTAACTACCACTTTAGTAACAATGATGCTTTAATAGCTACCAGCTACTAGAAAATATAGCTATATGTAGGAAGCCTCACAATGCCCTTTTGTCCTGTTTACCATATAAACAGTGCCCTGCAGACTGTTGCTTTTGAAGAATTATGCGGTCAAAACAAAACTTCTGGAACTGCAAAGGAGCCCTGTGTGAAAAAATATACATATTGCAAAGGTACCACGCTCCATCTCTGGGAGGGCTGTGTGCACTGTTCTTTGGCAGCCCCTAAGACTGCCTATCCCTTGCAAAAGCACTAGATGTGGCTCTGAAGGAATGATTCATAAACTCCTGCCTTCGGAGAAGTAATGATTGTTATACTAACACTACTCTCAAGCCAGAGGGACCGGGAGAGGTTTGGGAAAATGAGTGAATCAGAAGATATAGAAAGAAACGCTACAAGGAAACAGTATCACATCCTTTCTAAAAATAATCAGAATGTACATTAGTAAGAGTTGGGGCAAACAGATTTGCTGCTTCGGTTGCATATAGATGAAGGACTCAGATGCTTCTCCAAGCCGCTCTGGTCTAGAAAGGAGGTAGATGAATACAAGCTGTCTTGGGAGATATTGATTATGATGCCTTCCTAGTAAGGCTGAGCTGGCAACACAGCCGGGATAGAATCTCTCATGTTTTAGCATCCCCACTTTGGATTCCAAATCTGAATTCCAAAACAAATTTGGCAGTTCAGTGTCAGTTCAGTTTAGGGTCAAGGATTTTGGTTGGCTTTTACTCTAATGAAACTGTTTGTGCTTCAGGTCATGGGGAATATAAATTATTTTAGGGCCTGATCCCCTGAAGACTCTCAGAGACTCCAATGGACTTTTTATCAGATTCTAAAGTAAAGTGAGATAGTTTGGGTTCTGTGTTCCTCCCAATAAGAACCAATCCAGAAGCCATCGCTTTTTGAAACCTGTTCAGATTCTTTTCTTACTTGACTTAATTTTGTTTAAGCCCTGAGGAGAGATGACTCTACCCACAGCTCCCAGAGCCAGTTCTCTGAAGCACATTTTTCCTCAGTGTGTGTGTCACAATTTCTTAAAAGCAAAACAAAACAGAAAACCACACACAATGCTTAAACAGTCTCTCCTGCGGGAGGAAAGAGGTTGAACTATTATACGTAACTGACAACAAAGTATCTCAAACATTCAGAAACCACCAGCATTTACTATTGGCCCAGCTGTGATTCTGGAGCTTCCAAGCAAGGAATGCTTGCTGTATCTTGAACTGCTTGCTCTTAAGTTGTCCACACAACTATTTTTCCTCAGTTGGATGGTTTCCTTAACCACCCTTAAAAATGGAACTAATGCACTGATTTTGTGTTTTGGTCTGTAAAGGGCAATTCCATTTTGCCTCTCTGAAGCTTATAGGACAGGTGCCAGAAGTCTCCATCTATGGCTCAATAGATTGTCAGGCTTAAAATACAAGTTGGAATAAAGGGACTAATCATTCTGTTTTATTGGTTGTATTTATTCTGTGACAAATACCTGCATAATGGCACTTTGCAGCACTGCTCCCAAGTTCCCCAGTGTTCAGTTGCTATATTTCCCTCCAGGATGTCAGTCCCAGCCATCTCTTAATTAGCAAAATAAACAGCACTATGATAAATGTCATTATTTACTCAACAAATGATCATATTCATTGTGTGTGGGGGTGGGGTAGGCCCCAGGGGCAATAAAGTGAAAACATGGTGTGATTTATTTGGGGTACTGTGACTTGTGCGTTCTGTGTCAGCAGGCAAAGGATCAGGAAAACAGAGCACACTGAAATGCAATCACATCACACGAAAGAATGAAGGACTTTTAATTTGGGTTGCATCCTCTTTTAAAAAAATAAACAGACAAACAAGCAGTGTGGTGGTTTCCAGGAATGATTGTTTCAGAGAGTACAGACAGAGCACACGCTGAACTGTATGAGCATTTATTGAATCATCTCCATGAGGGAGGGGGGATAATCAGGTCGACACATCTCGTTTATTCTTATGAAATGAGTGTGAATCATTCACTGCCATGCCATGTTAAAAAAAACAAACAAAAAAAACAAAAAACCCCACCAGAATAGCAGGTGTGGTTTGAATTAAAGAATATGCTTAAAAACACAGTCCAGAAAGCAAATATTTGAGAAAAAATGTATAAAGAAACAATGTGGTTAAAGAAATGAAGCAGATAAAATGGGAGCTATTCACATAGTGCAAACCTGAATCTTCCTGTCTCACTAAAGGGAAAAATGTCTGTAATAAGCAGCATGCATCTTCTTTCTCTTTCAAGGTCAGACACAGCCTTCTGTATTCCCTGTGTGATGTTTTAGGCTATTAAGAGAAATAATGAGTAAGCTGAAAGTTTCAGCATATGGCATTCTTCTTTTGCCTCCTGGAGCGAGATGTTTTGCATCAGCACCAGGCATGGGTGAAGCTGTTTAGATGAAATTAGAGTTGACCCCTACCTCAAATAGGAACCCCAAGCCTATTCTGAAGTTTGAAGAAGTTCGATTAGCCTTTTTGTTTTGCTTTAATTTTCACATGCCTATCCTCATCCAGGCCGAGAAACAGAAAGCTGATCTTGCAGTAATTCCATCCTGACCAGAATGGATTGGTCCATATTTACAAGCCTGTTCTCACAGGTTCCCCAGACCAAAAGGATTTGTTCCTTATTTAAAAAACAAACAAACAAACAAATGGACCTGAGCTACTAAGTACAGAACCAAAGTCACATTTTCTAAAAGTCTGGGCAGTGTTTGGATCTGTAGCATTACTGTGTTGCATTCTATTAAAAAACCCAAACCTCACAATATCTTTCAGTAATGACTTCCAACATTACAGTACCCCTATATTTGCTTACAATGATTGGGGAAATTCCTGGACAATTAGAGATGGGGTCAACCAAATCACAAGATCTGGTGAAACTCACATTTTTGGGGTGTGTAAAATCTAAGCCAAAAGCCAGATCTGAATTTTCCAGATAGTCCCTAGTCTTGGTACTCAGATACTACAAAGACCAGTGCTTTATAAAACTATTAGTAGAAGACATTCGAATAGAACTGGTCTATACATGGCAAAAAGAATGTGACTCTTTTCCTCTGTTGTCAAAATTAGAAATTATGATGAAAAATGTTGGCTAGCTTTTGTACTGAACCAGTACCCAAAGGTGGTGCTAGTGAGCGTTAGAGCAACCAACTTTCAAACAAGGCGTAAAAAAACACCTGAGATAATGGTGAGGAATCAAGATAAGTTCCAGTGGCATTCTTAATTAATATTAGTCAAAGATTGCTTTTATACCTCATATTATGAAGACTGGGTATTTTATATTTTGGGCATGAAAACAAAACCACCAAGGGAACAGAAAGTGTTCTAACAAGACTTTTCAAAATAATAAAAAAAAAGTCTTCAAGAATTTTTGTAACTTTACTAATTTTTAGTTTAAAAATTTCAACTATGGGGAATGAAATGATGTTCACTTGTTCTGAAAGAAAATATGAAACCAAGAATAATTATCTTTCATTAAATAAAAACACTAATGAAAAGCACATCATGCTGCACAGAAAATCCAACTATAGTATTCATAGACTATGTTGCGGTCAGTAAGTAAATAGTCCTGTGAAAGGATTCTAGCATTATAAATCAAGACAGATTGAAACCACAGGTCACACAGAAGTATTGTAAAAAAGTAATAATAATTTTGAACTACAGTTGAGTATTTACTGGTATGGAAGTAGATAGCACACAACTAGCACTATGATCTTTGTGAACATTTCTCATAGTATATTACCAACATTACAGTCATTGATCATTATTACTGCAATAAGCAGCACTGGGATATAGAATCTGGTTAAAATTTTGAAGTATTACCAAAAATTTACTGATCATTCTTTTACTGTGTCCAGTTTCCTATGTAATGACTTTCATTGCCAGAGGATGGAAACACTTACTTGCTCTAAGTACTGAGGATTCCTCAGTACAACGACTACCAGGTGAGACAGCACAGGAAATCTCTTTTCAAAGTTTTCCAGCCTTATACTCAAATGAAATAGCAATAAAATGTAAACTTGCTCAACCAATAAAGTGACAGAAGCACTATTTTTACATGTATTCCAATTCAGAACTCAAAGGCCTCCGGACAGGTTGCTTAGGTGTAACACATGGAAGATTCTTTAGTGACTAAAAGTAGATTTCCAAAAAGCAGTTAAAACTATTATTAAAAACTGTTTATCACAGTCTTGAAAATGACATGAACTGAAATGAGAAGGAGCACAAAAAAAAAACAGGCGATTGGTATTTGACCTCACAAGGAAACCAAAGTCAAAACAGATAGTGTCAGAGTGGGCCTAAGACTGTTTGAGGACGTTAGACTGAGGGTAAATATTCCTAGCTTTCTTGCATGAAAAGTAGCTGGCAGGTCAGGGAACAAAGGAATGCCACAGAAATGTGAGGAGCACCATAGAGAGAGAAAGTTCTCTCACGTACACCACAAAAATAAATAGTATCACAGAGTCAACATATATGGCAGATAATAGAAATGGCTTGTGCCAGGCCTTGCATTCAATGAGTAATGGAGATATGGAATGTTACTTAAAAATATGAAAGTAAACAGAGACTTCTATCAGAAGAATACAGCAGACAAGAACAAAGTTACCTCAAGGTTACAGGAGGAAAAGAAAGCACTCTGCTCCAGTGTTCAAATTCTCTCCAATTTCCAGGACTTGTGAGTCAAAGAGATGGCACCATATTTAACCCGATTGTTCTAAATAGAACAAACATGCTCAAAGACCAATTCTATGTGTCAGGTTCGGAAAAACAAGAAGCTTTACTTCCATTCACAGTCACACCCATTTCTTAGTCTGAGAACCATTTACTTGTCATGTTCCTTGAGGAATATTTTCTTTTGTTCCACGAGGTATTGCTATGTTGCTCAGAATCATATTTAATCTGTGTGAACAGTATTTCATGTGACCCCAAAGCTTCCCTGTACCCACATCCTCCCTGAAATGGCCAAATATTTCCAGTGCTTTAATGAGTCTTTTCCAAAAGCATATTTTGAATGTGATATCAACCAAACATTCTATACACTACAAACTTCACAACAGAAGGAGCTAACTCCAGGATGAACCTGTGAGGCACCTCCATTACACATCCAGGAAAGTTTAGCTGTGAGTCTACTTTTCTTTCTTTCCTTTTCTTTACACGAGAGAGACGGACAGAGAGATAGTGAACCCTGACTCAGTCATTCATTCATCTTTCAACCAAGCCCTGTTTCTAGCACATCAGGAACTTCCTACCATAGAGGGAAGGCAATTACCAGTTGAGCTTTGTCTGTGTGTGTGTCTTTTTTGCTTTTTTTCTGCACTTTGGACATTTAAAAAAAGTAGGCAAAGACGTCAGCTACAGGTGGGACACATTTATCTGGGCTTTGTGGAATCTGATTGTAAAATCTAAAGAATCAATGAATATTGAGGAATGTAAATATAACCAGAGCTGAGCACAAATTGATTTTAAATGAAATGTAACCATTTTTCAGATTATGAAAAGTCTTTGATGTTTATGAGTTTGGACAAAAATGTGTGGCCTACTGGTGCCTTTGCCAATCATTCTTGGGTTTTTTTTAATTGCTATTTATGATTGGTCATTTGATCTCATATGACATTTCATTTTTTGTCTCAAGCAAAATCCTTTCCATTACAAGACAAATTTCATTTCCTACAGAAACAGTTTTGAATTGTATGTATTAATCATTTTGTTTGTGAACATTCATACAAATAGAATTCCATGTTTGAGAAAATTTGTGAAAAAAATCAACAATGGTTTCACAGACACTGTGAACTAAAGCATGGTATTTAGTTTGAAACAATGTGAAAAACTGTCACCTCTATTCACCTAGCTCTGCAGATGACAGAGTAAGATATGTCCTCATTGTTATAAACTGCATTGTTTTCGATATGAGGATCGTTGTTAGGACAAGGATAAGCACAGCTAGATAGATTTCTTTTTCAAGAAATATCCTACTCAGTGGTTCTGACTGTAGATGTGAGCTTATTAAAACCAGCACAGTTTTTCTAAGATTTTGGAATTGCATGTGAACAAAATTGAAGTAACTACATCATGTATTTGCCTTGAATATCAGCCAGAATGGGAAGGAGAAATACTAGAAGACAGGCAGTTCTTGTACTATCCAGTTTCTAACCTGACCAAAACCAAAAAGTACTGGAAACCTTGCTAGAAAGTGTTTTCCCTAAGGTTCTCTAAACCACTGAGGTTAATAGAATTTCAGATGTTTTAACATTGCTGAGCATCATGGAACTGAAAACGTATTCCTGTTTTCCAAACAGTCAAGGATCAGGATTAAAAAAAAGCACAACCTTCCTACAGAATTTTAACATGTTAAATAACATTTCTCCAAAACTGCTAATTTATGCTTAAGCTAATGTAGAATTCTGAAATAATTCTCCCCAGTGTAAGACTGAGTAGTGCTGGTGAGGGATATTCTCAGATAGGAAAGGTGGAGAGGTTGGAGAAGGTTCTAGGGATAAACTCAACAGTTGAGCAGAGAGGCAGACACGTGTTTTAAGGATAATACAGTTTTCCTTTTTCTGAAAAAGTTCCTTCTTCAGTTTTGGGGGAAAGCGACCCTTTTTCTGTGTTTCTTTACCATTGTCACATGGCAAAGGACTTCAGAGCACTTGCTTCAAGGATATTAATGGATACAAGTTATTTTTCTACAACCAACTAAACAACCGGTGTGACAAATATGGACTGGCCATCGAAGATGACATACTTAAGTACTTTGCCATCTGTAAAATATGATGTGATTAATCTTATTTGTTCTGTTGTGACAGCAAGTTTAGAAAATTGCAAGAATGTGTGTTTTAAGAAATGATACACTGTCACTAAAGCTAGCCTTCTGATAACAGTGCTAGAGCAACATTTGTGGCTTAGAGGCTATCCAGCAGGATTTGTTACTTTTTAAAGTAGTGCGTATAAACTGTGGTACAAAATAAGACAGGGAAATATGACATTAGCAAAGTACCGCCTTTCTATATACTCTTGTCCCCAGGCCAGTCGGGACTCAGTATAGCTTCATAAGTATTTTATATACAAGACAAATGAACGTGATCAGTCATAGTCAGCATGCTTACCTCCCATCCAAAGTTTGTTTCCTTTAATGTGGTCCTTGGTATTGTCATGTAAGGTCCAAATCTTTCCCCAGCTTCAATCTTCTTTTTGGCCCAAATCCCCAGCCCTGCCCCTGGAATCGAGGATTCTCTGAGTTCAAAGTCTGGCGGGATTGGAATGTCATCAGGAATGTAGACGGGAGCTTCGTAAGGTGAGCCTTCCTTGGGAGTGAAGTCTTCACTGGTAGGAAAAGGTGATGGAGGTCCAACGGGGATAGGGGACATAATACTGTCCTCTGTTTCCTCCTCTGCACTCTCACCAGCCAGGAGATCAGGGTCTGTCTCATACATACTATTTACAATCTCACTGTCACCTAAAGGGGAAACAACAGAACAACACATTCTAAAATCCTGAAGTCAACAGTTAGTTAACCCCTTCCCTAGACAAGGAACATCAATATGCAGTGGACATTCTATAGGGTGGAAATGGTGCTACAGGAAAGATGATCCTGAGCTACAGAATTCAGATTTACAGCTTTCCCCATTGAGTTTGGGGTTTTTCCAGAGGTCCCCGGTAATTTGAAGGTGTGTGGATCCAGTGTTTTGGTAGAGATATGTCTACAGTAATGCACAGCTAGTGACAGTGACATTAAGGAGCTACCTTTGCTTAGCTAAACATTCAAGTCCAGCTGATGAACGACTATTACGTTAGACAGCCCTGTGTGCATCTTACTGCATGCTGCAGGGGTTCACACTTCAACAGGTTGGAAAGTGGAGATTTTACTGAAAAAGCAATGGTGGCCTCTAGCAAGGGAGGAAAAAGGAATATAAGTAGTGGCTAAGTAATATGCAAAATGACATATATTGAAGAATGGAATGAAGGCCAGTAACCATGACTATCATGTGGCACAGGCTCAGGATAGCCAGGCCAGATCTCCAATGATGGAATGAGGACAGAGGAAAACGAAGAAGGTGGCCAGAGCTCTCTCTTATTGTTCAATGTTTTAACAGTATTTTACATTAAATGCAAAAAGCCACATTAAAGTGAAGTTATGGGCGAAAGTTGCATGCACAAAGATCTGATAATTCTAGTGAGTTTTCACTTTCCTTTGAGGTCACAGGATAAAGCACGTGTGTGTACTGGAGAATGTAAGTACTCAATTTTAGCTTATTTACAGTACTTGTGAAACAGAGACACTAATAAAGGAAACCAATGCTTATGAATCTTGGTTCAGTTTTCTGAGCAGCTCTGAAGAGGTGTCATTCAGACACGATTCAGAGGAACAGTGGCTTCAGCCCTATGCTCATCTCTGCAACACTGAACATCTGCCAGGGCATGTTGGTCATGTGCATTTCAATGGCCAGAAGCACTCCTGCTTGCACATCCCATAACTGGAGCATAGTTAACTAATCTCAAGGCTGGGATCATCAGTAACAGCCAGCCTCAGTACATGTACAGCAGATTAGTGCCTAAGGAGCTCTGTTCTATGTCATGAGCTGTGACCCTAAGAAAGCCTACGGCACCTGTGGCTCAGGTTTGGCCAGAGCTGCCAGACTTGTTTTAGGTTTGGTTTATTTGGTTCAATGGGTTATTCAATTAAAGCTGTGGCCAGTTTGACCTTCCAACGATGTCTCTGTCTTTATTTGCGGTTTGGCACTCGGCAATGTATGTTCCTTCTCAAACATAATTATAGCATCCCTAGCTTATAACATCGCATTAAGAGTAATGTATCATATATGCTTAAACAGTGGACATTTTAAGTTACTCTCTCAACCACAGTACATATATTGTTTCATAAAACTTCATAGGACAGGGATGCGGTTTAATGCAGTGCTACAATGCTGAAACTGAAAGCTATGGAAAAGTTGTATAATATCGGTTCCAGAAAAATATTCCACGCAGGATTTCACGATCTGGTTAGAAACAGATCAATTCAAGAGCTATTTACAATCATTTTTTCTAAAGAAACCAAAACCTTTAAAAGTCATGTGGCGAAAACACTTATTTAATTTAGCAGCATTCAGAACAGTAATTATTACGCTTTAAATGGCCAGTGGTTTCTTTTTTTTCCTTTTTCTTTTTTAATTGATGTGTGATCTTTTCACAAAAGCAACAGCAGAACTGCAGCTGTTTCTCTTGTACCCAAAGTTTTTAAGTTGTTTAGGTTTTAGAAACACCCACATAAAACATTTAAGTGGGATGTATACAGAATAAAGGTAAAATTGTAAGTAGGAGCAATTAACATTATTAGACGGAAATGGTAACCGCATCCAGTTACAAACAATGTGCCCAATCCTGGGAAAGCTTAGCACTTTCAACTTGAAATGATTGCAGTTGGAGTGCAGGCTCCTTAGTCATACAGGATTGGATCACAAACCAGGTTTGAAAAGGGAAGGTTTGTTGTTGTTTTTACAGTAAATATCCTTAATGCTGCAAGGCTGTTGAAGATCCATTCTTCCAGAATAATTAGGAAATAAGTGCTATTATTTTAGAAGTACAAATTATTACACTTGAGATAATTGCAAGGAAACACCATTATTAAAGCTATCACCACATATACCAATTTTCTGGTCTAATTTTTGCTTCTAAAAGCTAAATAAACCAAAAGAAGTTTTAGGAACTAGAAACTTGTTCTGTAACGTTTTGAGGGTAGTTGAATAAGAAAATGCAGTGGAACCTAGAACTTGGATACAGTGAAAACTCTGCAGTGAAAGAGAAGATAATCTGAGATTTTTTTTTTTTGCACTGCTATACTCAGAGTGTAATTTTGCTTATTGTGACCTTTCTTAGAGTATTTAGTTATTGCTTATGTTACAGTAGCACCTAGTGTTTGTACAACAGCTAGTGAAGAGATAGAAACAATACCTCAAAGAGCAATCCAAATAGATGAGACAGAAATGGTAGGAGAAAGAAATTATGTTTATCCCCATTTTGCAGTTAGGGAACTGGGTTGCAGCGAGATTAAGTGACTTGTCCAAGTCCACCCAGGAGGGCTGTTACAGAGCTGGGAACTGAATCCAGATCTCCTGTGTCTCCAAGCACCTTAATCTTTCTTCCCTGCTCTTAAAGAAGTGGAATGTGGGAGGTGAAGGAAGATAATACTATAGGTTGTTTTTACTGTAGTTCCTTTCCAAACAGGGCTCTAGCAGAACCTCTGCACTCCACAAGCACCTTCTTTAAGCATGAGTAGAGGAGGTGTATTTTTCAGTAAACAGACAAATCCAGAGCAGGGTAATTTGTAAAAGTACCACGGCAGTTTGTAATCCAAACACAGGCCTACAATCACTGCTAACCAGCCTCAATTACAGCCGAAGTGTTTCCAGTCACTCTCTTCTAGGTCGCTGGAAGGCCTTGCCAAGAACATGAGATTTTTAATGACTTTGGAAATATGCTACACAATAGTAAGTCATTTACTTGTAAGAAAACCTGAAATTCTTTATTTTGGTGTTGCAGTGGTTTCAGGGGATAGGTTCACAACTGTGTCGATCATTCCAAAACATTCTTCAGGGAGGCTTAAAAAAACAAGGAAAGTGTGTGTGTGTCAGGAGGCTCGGGGGTGAGGAAGAGAAAAAAAAATATCTAGAGTACAAGCATCATTTCACCTTAGCCACCACAGTGTCTGAATTCTGCCTTGTTGATGCGTCTCTCACTTCCAGAGAGCATTCATGTGCGGTATGGCAAGGGATTTTTTTTCAGTCTAGCGCCCCTTTTAGCAATTCTGGTAAATACCCGTCCGCTGCCTCTTGCTCTGGCAGAAAGGTAGAGGAACCCAGGCCTGCCTTCTCCTCTGGGTTTCAGCTTAGGGACCCTGCTTTAGGTGGCTAAGGACTGTGTCGTCAATCCCTCTGCCACTTCCCTGAGCTGCTCCTACCATCATCCCAGCCTTCCAGACTACAGCACTCAGCAGGCCAGCCGTCTTCTGACAGTGTCTGCCTTCCTCGTGAGGGAGGGGGTAATCTTTATACTGGCCCCTTTCTCCCAGTTCATCCCCCAGCTGGCTGGAGGAAGAGAGGAGCCTTGTCCCAACCCCTCTGCCAGGCTCCTGATCCCAGGCCTTTAAAGAAACAGTGCCTTTTTCCTCCCAACCACTACTTATTCCTGGGACCACTTCTTCTGTGTCCCTTACCCTCCTTGGGTCCTTGCATAACTTTCCTGGGTCTTTCAAAATCCTTAAGGAGACATACCAGGCGGTGGAGTGGGCTGACCACTAGACATTACTTCTCTTACGAGCAGGCTACCCACTATCTGCCTATAAAACATTGTCAAATGGGCTAATTTCTCTAGCCAAGCTCATCCATTTTGGTAAACACACACACACCTCACTTAGCACACAGACAACTGGAGAGATTTTTCTCAAGCTTCTGAAAGAAAGAAACCCAAACTTCCTTCACCAACCAAAAGAAAGAAACTCAACGCATTGGTGAAGGAGGTTTGCGATTCAGCATAAAATAAATTTGGCCCCTTCTCCCCCTGAAAGTTATTAGGAAATGAAAACAGCAGTTATCATGGATCTCCATAGTTTCTGCTAGAGTGTTGGCTACTAACCTCATGCTAATACATTACTTGAATCCAGTGTTATAAATCGGTATTCACATGCCTCCTGCTATACTGCAGCCAAACTGATGTTATTGAAGTAAATGATTATTGGGAAGTAAATATGGGATGTATGTTTGGCAAGATGACAACAGTTTTAAGAGAAACTTGGGGAAAATGTTAAATTAATATTCCCAAATATCAGCGCTAATATGATAGTTATTAGATATTGAGTAAAACAGTAATGGTTCTCCTTAAACTATATATACTGAGGATTAGTAGTGGCTATGTCCTAATATGTCTATTCCACGGTTGTTAATTCTAAATGAATAGAAATAAATGTATCCCGCTAACTTAGCATGTTGGCTCAGGAATATACAGCCCCTGCCATTGTAATTGGAACAGAATGTAGCCTTGCTACTCGTGATCCCAGGGAGCATGGTGGAATAGGCATCTACAGTGGTACCTGACTTTTCTAGAGCTAGATTCAAGATGCTGCCTGGTTTCAAAGGAAAGGAGAACCCTAGCCATTAAAATGATAGTCAGTCAAAGTGACCCGGGAACAGCAATTATTATTGCTGTAGGGAAATCTTAAAGCAGAACCATGCTATTGGCTCTTAAAGAAGACAGGGCAGACTCTTGTGACTGCAAAACTGAATTTAAAGGCAAGTAGTGGAGCACAGAACAGTGGAGGATGGTGGCAACGGAAAGCGAGTCAGTGAAAATCATCTGTGAAGAAGCAGGCTCTGGCGATGCACAATACTACATAAACCACCAGGTAGTCGGCCCAGTTTTCTAATTTGGAAGCATATATTAGGTCTCCAAATTCCACCTGCTGGCACTCAAATTGGTCCTTAGACGCTCACATTTATTTATTTGTAAGTTATATTTACAAAATGTGCCCATCAGAATGGTCTGTCAGCTGAGCACATGCTTAAAAAATTGCCAACAATTAATGATGCATAAATAAAATGGTGTAAGTGTATAAACTGCAATCACCCCCTCAGACAGAAGTCTGAGTCCATGGATGATAGGCCTTTTACCAAGCCTTGGCACCCGCATTCTGCTCTCTCACTGCAGGAGTCAATGGAGCGATACTCCATTAAGACTAAGGGCACGTCTACACTGGTGCATCTACAACACTGTAAGCTCTCTAATGTAGCCACTCCAAGCTGACAGGAAGGAGCTCTGCCAGCAGCTTAACTACTCCAGCCCCCGCAAGCAGCAGTAGCTATGTTGGCATTGCGCTGTCCACACTGGTGTTTGTGTAGGTGTAACTTATATCACTCTGGAGGGTGATTTAGTCACACCCTGAGTGACCTAAGTATGCCGACACAAGTTCTAGTGTAGACATAGCATCATGATCATGATGTTCCCATTATGCCTCTGGTGTTTTGGGCAGCAACGAAGCTCCTCTGCTCCTGTCTCCGTCTAAATGATTGGGAACCAGGCCTTTTGGCTCAGTGGGACTGAGAGAATTCCAGACTCTAGAGCCTTATCTCCTAGATGTTCAAATCTAGTCTCATACCAAAAGCATCTCCACTGAACTTGACTGTCACAGGAGCACGTGGAAAGAAAATACACCAAATGTCAGTGTGAATACCAGATAGGCTTGAAAACGGAGCTATGTCATATGATTCTAAACAGGGTATAAAAGCAAACCATGCCAATTCTGGGGAGCTGCAAATGAGCAAAGGAAAGGAAACTGAGGGAAAATGGGTGATTCTCAGGCTGCTAATGTTTGGGGATTTTCCATGAAGAGTCAATTGCTGAGCTATGACCCTCAGATGTAGGGGAAATGGAGCTTTCTTTATCCAAAAGGAAGAGGGGGGGTGAAACATACACAGATGAAGGGGAAAAGAAAAACACATTTGTCATACAATACAAGGAGCTGAAGTATTTTGGGAACAGATTTACCATCTCTCAATTAAATATGAGGCAGCATGACTGTGCTTTCGTTGCACAGTAGTTTCCACTATGATAACAACTCAACAACTGCCTCATTGTGGGCCACAGAAAAATGAGAGGGACTCCCACAGTGAATATTAATGACTGACCTCTGATGTAATCATGGGGAAAAATAGCACCCAACAAAAATTACAGTTTTCACTTCAGCATGGAAGGCATTTCTTGCTGCCAAATAGGAACTATCAGGGGAGAATAGCTATCACAGCAGGGCTCTGCTTAAGGAGTACATACTACATCTTTTTATAGCCTCAGAATAGACCTTCTGTATTAAAGAAATATCTCCTCTTCTCTTTTTGAGACCTCAAAGATTTTTCTGAGTTTATTTCTTTTTTCTCCCCTAAGAAACTGTGTGGCCCACTCCACTTAAAGGAGAAGACTGCTTCTTCACTTACTGGCTTTTTCTGCCCCAGATTTCGGGAAGCATAGCAAACCCTCTGCTATAGCTTACAAATGTTTTCTCTAGTAAAAAGTGCAGCTCTGCTTACGCAAACATGGCCCCAGAAACAAGCTTTCATAAGCATTATACACCATAATCCCCAAAATACTTGTGGCTGCTGTAAATGTTTTCTCTTCTGGTATTAGCAAGTCAAATTATTTTCTACTCTATGATTAGCCTCTTTTGCACTTAAGAAACAGGAATTCCAACAGAGCTGAGAGCATAGTGGGGCTTAGCAGAGCTCAACCTGTGAGATACTTGAAACGGCGCAGGCAGACAATAGAGCTTACTCTCTAGTACAGACCATGTAGTACTGTTGCTATCTGGACATACCAGTCCAGATTTAATTTAAAAAGTAACCCCAAGTGACCCCACTCTTGATCTGACATGTTATAGTTTTTGAAGGTCAATGAAGTGTGGTTAGCTTCTCCTCCTTTCTTTTCAGTTTCCATATACTGCCATGCTTTCTAGAGCTAGAAGTGGAAATACCAAGTTACCATGAATTGGAATATTCTCACCCAGCCGATACCTGGTGGGTAGTTCTAGAAACCCCCTGGAATCTGCGTGATGTCAGAAAGTCTTCAGACGGGCATCTGAATTTAGGGATGTTTATCACAACTGAATCTTTGGACCATTAACTCATTGGGAGTGTTTTGAAAAGAGCAGGGATGGTCATGGAGACAAATCTGGGCCATTTCTCTAACCCCACCCCACCCCCCATACACTGTCCAGCAGAATAGCCTGGCTGCACAGAGGGAGAAACTGTAATGACCGTAATGCAGTCTTTGTCCCATTCCCCTCTGAAGTATAATCGTCACTCTCAGCCACAGGAGTTAAACAGATATATTGCAAAGCATCTAACTCTGTAAAATGGTTGAATGTTGCCCCTTACATTCAACATAATATAGATGGCTTTAGACCTGTAAATGTGTTTGAGGTTGATCTTCTGTGTCATGCTGCTGGGTTTAAGAGCTTCTTTGGAACCTTAGCTGGAGATGACCCAGGGAGACCCAGCTGAGAGCAAGTACCTCTGAGAAGGGTGTTCAGAGGCACTCTCGAAAGCCGTGCATTGTGTCAACCTGAGCTAGTTGGGAAGTGGTATGCCCTGCTGTGGAAGGGAGATTGACCATGGTAATTAGCTAGATGTCACTACAGCATACTTGTGTGATGCTGTACCTCTGGAGTACAACGTCTGTTTGCAGCTCCTGGAATAAAGTAGCCCATTAGCTGAAAGCTGGAGTTCTCTAATCTAGAGAGGGACAGAGTTCTTCCCTTGTCCAATAGCTTTTCAAAGCTGATACAAGCAGGTAGGACATTAAGAGTACCCCTTTGGGTGCAAATTATCTCAGGATATCTATGTAATACTGTCAAGTCTAGCAGGGATATTTTGCTGCAATGTCTAACAGAAGTAACAGGGCACTGTGAGAGATCTGCAATGAGTGACTTCCGCCCAAGAAGCTTACCCAAGGTATTACAAGCTTAGCAGTGTGAAGGCATCTTTATATCCCAGTTGTTGCCTACAGACAAGGAGGATTGTGGTTTCAGTTTGGGCTACGTACATATGCAGGATGCATACGGGGCAAGTCCAGCCACTAGAAGGTGGAGTCCAATATTTGGTTAAGCCTCTTTGGTTTCTTCCCATCACATAACATATGATTGCTGGTGGAGGCGCCATCAATATAGTATGCTAGTAAATCTGCATTAAATCTACTGCATATTTCACTATCAAGTCTTTTGGCTGCTCCCCTCGTTGTTCTAAATGTAATTTGGCTGGCAACAAAAAAACCAAAACAAAAAAACAGAGGACAACCCAGGGCTTCAAGAGGATTCTCTAGTGGATTTGGTTTGCATCAATACAGCATTCATAAAAACGTTCCGATATTTTCATTTTCTTAACTAAAGAGAAAGTTTAGGAAAGTTTAAGAGCACTCTTCACTTTTACTGAGTTACATCACAGATTTGCTGGCCTTTATTCGCAGCATGCAGGATGTTGCCATTCACTAATGACAACCACGCTGTCCTACATACTCCCTCTATTGGCAAGTATTTCAATGTTCTGGAATGTCTGATCATGTGAAAAGCACTATAGAAATACAACTTGACCTTATTGTTATTGTCATGAAACTAAAATTAGTCTTTCAAAGCTCACTAGCAAACTTACTCAATAAAAGACCATCTTGAAAGGTTGTTTCCACAGATAATCAGATATGGGGATAGGCTTAAAATCTGTGACACCAATGATGTTTCTGCAACAATTAAAATGATGCTTCATTATTGGTGATAAGCCTCATGAATAATCTATTTGGCAGCTGTAATATATATATATAAATCTAGAAAAGGAAATGCGCATTATTTCCCACCTAAAAAGTAGCAGAGCATTAATGATTGCACAAAAACAATGAGGTAAATGATTTTTTACAACATAGGATTCCATTAGCGATACACCTAGTTATGTGAAATGATTAAACAACTTTTATATCCACAGACATTTGGAGGAACATTGCAGATTCCTTAGCCTTTAAGACATACAGAATCCACCCACACTGAACTCAGCTCAGGCTGCCAGTGTCTGAACTGATTTGATCAGCAAGTAAGTGTGCTCTTCTTTCAATTGCACTGATGTCGTAAGACATAATATTGGGCCCAATCCTACATTCCTTCTGTGCTTAAAAGTCCCATTGAATGCAGTGGGAGTTTTGAGAGCAGAGAGAATGCAGGATTGAGCCCATAACACTTTTGTCATACTCCATTGCAATATTCTGTTGGCTGACATACGGTGACTTTCCAAGCTAAAATTTGGCAGACAGCTTAAGAACTGGATGTTCACAGAAAATGGGTCATTTTTACTTGCACATAAAATAGCAACAGGCTCAAATCCACAGTGCTGCCAGGACTTCAAGAGGATTCTCTAGTGGATTTGGTTCGCATAAATATAGCATACATATAAAACGTTCTGATATTTTCATGTTCTTAACTAAGGAGAAAATTTTAGGCTCTCAATGAATTCATACATTTCTTGGAGAATAATTTGCAATCTCAGCCCAAGGAAAAGAACTTGTGTTAAAGAGTTCAAAATCTAAATATCAATATATTAACTATATCCCTAGATCTGAGTGAAATTATAAAGAGGGTCAGAGAAATAGCTTATTTCTTTAATTGAGATATATCCTAAAGGAGATTGGTTGATTAATTGTTGAGGATTTTTCTCATTTTATTGTTCATTCTTTATAACTGATATTTCTTTACAAATTTGAAAACAGGTATAGCCAATGACTATCAAGGTATTGTCTCCAGCTGCTTCTTATCTGTCTACTGTCTACTATAATTTAGAAGACATAGTCAAGCAAACACCAAAGGCATAAAATATCCATTAGCTTAAGGCTTCCCTGAGACCTATTTCTTCCGCGCTGACTCCAGAAGAGAAGCAGCAGCATCAAAAATTTGTTTCGACCAACAAGAGAATGTATCCATTCCCTTTATGGCAGCAGAACATGGCAAAGCTCCTGCAGTGTTTTTGCTTTAGCTTCAACTTTTCTCTTTAAAAACCTGTACTGGAAATTGTTTTGGAGTCTTGTTATTTCTAGCAAGAAAACATGAAAAATTTCACACCTCCGGGAAAACACAGAAAAAATTGACTTTTTGCCATTTTTATTGGGGGGGAAGGGATGAAAGGACTTCTCTTTTCCCATTCAGGCATTCTCATTTATATTTTTCCAGAAACAAAAATTTGATTTTGGTGCCTCAGAATCATAAGCCAATGGAAATAGTGCAAAAGGACAGAATTATAGCCCTACCACAACAAAGCACTTAAGCAGGTACTTAAATTTCAAAGTCAATAGCAGCCACAGTGCTTGGTACCTCTGAAAATCAGGCATCTCTTCTGGAAATAACCCTGAGGGTTCTCAACAAACAGCTGTCTTGGATTCCCTCTGGAAGACTGTTTGGGCCTCCAGTCCCCAATCCCATTTCCTTACTCTGCTCTCCACATCTGATAAGGCCTCTGGAACTTCATCCCGGTGGCTCACATGAAACCAATTAGCGGGTCTCAGTTCAGATTGAGATGTCATGTTTGTTAATCACAAAGAATACCGGCACTCAGACTGGCACCAACCGGCACTCAGACTGGCAGTCCCTGTTAAGGCATCAAGCACTGGATTGACATGGTGAGCAAACGGCCCTGCTCACACCTTGGCCAGAGTTGAAATACAATGGAAAGGCAGAAGCTTAATGCAGGGCAAAACTGCAGTGTGCCTGCTCACACGGATCCTGTTTGGATACAGAGCCTGGTTTTCAGAGGAAAGGGGCATCTTGCAACTCCTCTTTGCTGGGACTGGAGTTGTGCATCTCTGAAAAAAATCAGACCCACGTTCTACAGGGATGTCAGTCCAGGAGTTTTGTGGCATTGATTCAAAAGCAATGCCAACCAAGGCAACACCTAGTGCAGGTCCCACTGTCCAGGTTATCTGGTCTAGCTTCCTCTGTTCACCCCTCTCTTTACAGATTGTTCAGTGAACTGTTTAGGATGCCAGTGGTGACATTTCTTCCGTGGGTAGGAGGCCTCCTGCCTGAACAGGCAGAAGGCAGGGTTTGTTGTTCTTAGCTCTCAGAAGGTGAGAGATACCAAGGCTGAAGAATTAAAGGATCTCTGGGCTGCCATTATGGTGTATTTCAAAAGTACTTGTTTTTCCTAATTCCACAACCAGTGCTAATTAGTGCCTGCTGTGGGGATAGGCTTTGCTTTTGGTTCACTAGGAACTGGACTGAAATCACAAATACAATTCACTGGGAAAGCAGAAAGTAAGTTACTTCACATTGGTGAACGTATGTAATTTCCCCCAAAATTCATTACAGGAATTTCTCATCCCCATCAATGTTGCCTATATAGACATCTATAGTACTTGCTAATGGACATTGGACAAAGAGCAATAAATCCAGCAGCATCTGGGTGAACATTAAAATAAGAAGCAGCCAATGAGAAATCATTTGTATACACATGGCCTACGTGGTTCTTAGACCCTTGGACAATGCCCTCAGATGTTTTCCGTACAACTCTGGGATGCCCACAGAAGGGAAAGTAGAATCTACTGATTAACTGACCATTTAGAGATGTGTCTCACTCATTCATTCATGAAAACCCTTGGTTTTCACAACCTCCCACATTTGCAGGAAAGACCTAGACAGACACTTAAAATAAATAAGTGTGGAGGGACCCAACCCTAACTGAGAAGAGCATGGGCCAGTGTACCACAGTGCCATTGGAATGCTATATGGTCTCTTTCTATCTCAGAATGTTTATACTGCATGTAATGATTTGGTCCAATTCTGCATTTAACTCACAGATTAGAATGATTCCACTATAGCTTGCCTGATTTTTCAATAGCATAGGAAAATATCTGATGGACAACTTCCCAGCTTGGGACAATATGATGCCTCCCTTCAGTCTTGTATGTAATTTTTCCCTTTTTATGTTGCGTCCTGGGGTTTCAGAATAATGGATGATGCTAGAGCTGAGAACATAATGCACATCAAGTAATTTATCTGATGACTATGGCCTATTTTTCAGTATGTGGGACAGTCATGAGCAGATCATATTTTCCTTTAACTTATTCATTATTTTAAAGTATCCAAAACTTTACAATTTTGTAAAAATCTCTGTGGATTAATCATGAACAATTTTGTGTGAGGATCTGGTATTTGAAATTCACTATCAAAATGCATTAGGTAGCTGTGACTGTTCCAATAAGTCACATCCCATCATTTCTGTTCTGACTGAATGACTGATCAACTAATTCCACTGTGCACATGGCTTTAAAGTTCAGTTTCCGCAAACCTCAAATCACCCAAATCCATGTGGAAAAAAATTGTAATGGAACGCAAACGTGGCTGAAATGAATCAACAAATCTGAATATGCACCCATCTCTAGCCAACATCCACATTCCAGCTCCTGAGTTCCTAGGTTCCTACTTCCTTTTTTATTGTGTAATTTAATTCTTGTGCATCTCATGTATCATTTAAACATCAGTGGAGCATAATATTTTCATTTACGTGAGTTGCTTATCAGATGATCTTACAGCACTGTAAAAATAATATGGCTCAATATTTAAAAAGGGTAAATGGGATGACCTGGGTAATTATAGGCCTGTCAGTCTGACATCGATCCTGGGCAAGATAATGGAGCGGCTGATACGGGACTCGATTAGTAAAGAAGGGTAATATAATTAATGCCAATCAACATAGGTTTATGGAAAATAGATCCTATAAAGCTAACTTGATACTTTCTTTTGATGAGATTACAAGTTTGGTTGATAAAGGTAATAGTGTTGATGTAATACACGTAGAGTTCCGTAAGGTATGAGACTTGGTACTCCATGACATTTTGATTACAAAATTAGAAAGATAAAAAGTTAACAGGGCACACGTTAAACGTATTCAAAGCTGGCAAATTGATGGGTCTCAAAACAATTATAAACAGGGACCCAACATCGAACAGGTGTATTTCTAGTGGGGTTCTGCAAGGATGGGTTCTTGACCATATGCTACTTAGCATTTTTATTTACGACCTGGAAGAAAACATTAAAATCATCACTGATGAAGTATACAAATGACACAAAAAATGGGGGAGTGGCAAATAAAGAGGACAACTCATTGACACAGAAGATCTGGATCATGTGGTAAGATGGGCACAAGCAAAGAATATGCATTTTAATATGGCTAAATGTAAAAGTGTACAACTAGGAACAAAGAATACAGGTCACTTACACAAGGGGAATCTATCCTGGGAAGCAGGGACTCAGAGATTTGGGGGTCCTGGTGGATAATAAGCTGAACAAGAACTCTCCGTGAGATGCTGTGGCCAAAAGGGCTATTGTAGTCCTTAGCTGCAGAAACAGGAGACTCTCCAGTAAGAGTCAAGAGGTTATTTTACCTCTGTATTTTGAATTGGAGCAAAACTTGCTGGACTACTGTGTCCAGTTCTGGCATCCACAATTCAAGAATAATGTTGATAAATTGGAAAGGATTCAGAGATGAGCCACAAGAATAATTAAGGGCTTAGAAAACATGTCTCAGTGATTGACTCAAGGAGCTCCATCTATTTAGCTTAACAAAGAGAAGGTTAAGGAATGACTTAATTAATATGATTAATTATGGTCTCTTCAATCTAGCAGATAAAGGTATAACACAATTCAATGGCTGGAAGTTGAAGCTAGACAAATTCGGACTGGAAATCAGATGTAATTTTTTAACAGTGACACTAAAACTATTGGAACAACTTAGTAAAGGTCATGATGGATTCTCCATTACTGATCATTTTTAAAGCAAGATTGGATGCTAGGAATTATTTTAGGGACATTCTATGGCTTGTGTTGTACAGGAGGTCAGACTAGATGATCACAATGGTACATTCTGGCCTTGGAGTCTATTAATACACTTAGGAGGTAGGCACAATGTTAAGATGTTCATTTTGTAGAAGGGTAAATGAAGGCATAGAAAAGTTAAATAACATGGCCCAGATCTCTCAGCAAGTGAGTAACAGAACTGGCAATAGAACTCAAGAATCCCAATTCCCAGAGCCCTGCTCTAACCACTAAACAACACAGCTTCTTGGCAGTTAACACTTATTAGGATAAAATCATGCAAAACATATAATCCCAAGATATTCATTTTTGGAGTCTTACTCAAGGAAAGTCATTTTTACATGCACTTGAAACTGGCTCCTGGGTGAAAGGGTTTTTTTATTTAATAATGTAAAACCACAAAAAACAAAATGAAGGGATAAGTTGGTGAAATGCTCTTCTCATATAGCAGGTACAGAAGTTTCAAGGTTACTACTAAATTTGAGTTTCCAGCCTAATGAAGCAGCCTAGCATCATGCAGCTACTACAATCGGCAATTAAGATAGTGACAAGTGTAGCTTTCCTCATCTCGTCTCCTGTGAGAACAGCCCTTTAAAAGTATTTCAGTCTGTGACAAAACTAGGAAATGCAGAAGTGTTCAAAAGTGTGTGGGACCGGGGGGGTAGGGAGAAACCTAAAAACAACATAAATAATTGAGCTATTCAAAACTTCACAACTGTTAAATGTTTGGTTTGAATTTTAAGCCAAGATTCATTTCAGATTTTCAGCAAAAGGTAAGTCTGTTCTGATTTTATCTTTATTACTTCTCTTATCCTTAGGTTAGACCCAATTCTCATCTTAAAAAGGTAGAACTCTCAAGATATGAGCACCAAGAATTAATAATGACAGAAATACGGAACTGTGGAGTTAAACAATCATATTTAAAATACACTTTCTAAAAAAAAAAAGTCTCTGTAGAAGCTGGTTGTAAAAAGAAAAAGCTTTAAAGATTTAAAGCGCCGTCAGTTCTAAATACAAAATTAAGTGTTTTCTTTTATTAAAGGATTTCTGCTGGCGGAATGGAGAATAAATCCTATAACAATATTTCAAAGTGTTCCTTAATACGCATTTTCCTCCAGTAAAACCAGCAGGGAGAGTGTCCAAATAACTCTCCACTAAATGCCAGTATTATATTTCCAGTAAAAGTCTAGTTCAGCCAGGCATCAAAAATATTTTCACAGAAGAGCCTATTAGAATCAAAGTCTTATTAACAGGAGGTTGCTGTCTGCAGCTAAACTTTACCTGATTGCCCCTCTGTTTTTTTCTTTTTTTTTTTCATGCCCAGTATTACATTTGAATCTGAAACGCCTGAATACATTTCTTAAAATTCTACAGTGTTGTGCAGACAGTTCATGGCCTAGTGAGATATAGCAGATAGAATTGGATTCCTTTAAAGAAAATATATGGCCAAGTTATGCATTGTTAAAGCCACTGGGGAAGATAAATCAGTCTGAGGATTTCTGTGGCAAATTATTTGCTAAAACCAACTCTCAGTGATGAAGCAGCAAAAGAAATATAGAGTACATAATACAACCACAGTCTTTAATCTCAACAAGCTTTCTGCAAATTTAGGGAACAAAATATGAACAATTAATAAAGCAGAAACCGAGTCTGGGAAAGCACGGATTCTTAGAGAAAAATCAGAATTGCATTTTGCTGCTTTGGCTATTTTCTCAGCAAGTCTGGTAAAGCATGAAAAAGTTCCCAATTCAATGGAAAGTTCTTTTATGACAATGTGAAAAGGTAAAATCTCTTTAAAAAAAAAAAACAAACCAAAAGAAAAAACGGTGTGAAAGATAATTTGTCTGGTAAGAGAAATTTAGTCTCAGTAAAATAAATAAATAAATGTAACAAGTTGAGGTCTCCAAAAACTAACAAATGATGCTTGGTATTTCTCTCAATCCTGAACTGCAAACTGCAAAACAAGAATAAAGCATTTGCAACTCTCCAAAAGGAGACATTGCATTTGGAATTCACATCTCTGCCAAGTGAAAGCTTTTCTGCTGTTGTCACTGTCTCATTGTCATTCTACTCACTGCAGGCTCCCTAGGGTCCAGAACAGGAGTCCTGGCATTATTAACATAGCAGATTAATAGCAGTGGGAAAAGACATTTTCAAAAACATGCTAAATATTAATAATAATCAATAACAATTTATATTTCCTAACGTGAGCTAGACAAACATACCCTGGGCATGAAAGGGAGGGGGGAAGGCAGAGCAAAGGAAAGGGATAGTATTAGCAGACTCTGCAGACTAGAGAGAACCAGTGAATCAATGCAGGACAGGGGACTGAGCCGTGAGGTGGATGTCAAAAGCCACACTCTGTTGTAAGAGAAAAGAAATGCGGATTTTAAGGTTACAATATAAAATAGATTTTCTGTGACTGGCCAAAAAAATTCTTCCACGTTCAACTATTTTACATCATGTCATAAACAGAAGAACTGTACAAATCCCTTGAAAAATTTCACCTTATAATTTTCACCATTTGGGGCAATATTGTACTCTGCAAATCTTCCTTTCCCCCAAACAGGTTATGATGATTATTTTTAAAAAAAATCAGACATTTGTAAATACCCACATTTCTACATTTGTGTTTCACGGCTGCCTTGTGCTCTGAAAAGGGTTAATTTTCAATACATGAGAAATATACTTTAATGTAAGAAATCTGTGAAATTTGAGTTTTTCAGTGAAACTGGCTCACTATAGTTCATAGCAAGTTTAAAAATATATGATTGCAAGTAGGGTCAATCTTTCATTGTGAATATCTCACCCAATTTTAGCTATCATCAGCTGATGGATATGGAACAATACAGTGCAGATTCCTATTGCTTAGAGAGGATCCTGAAAGAACAGCTTGGATTCAGACAAATCCAGTCTCTGTTTTCCAAACCCAGATCTGGCTTTTCCATTTTGGGCCGATCTCGAGACTTCTTAGAATCTGGGATATGGATTCCAATCTGTCACTGAGCAATTGGGCAAGGCCCATCAAATATTGATTCACGTGAGTTTGGGGGGATTTTGTCACTTCCTTCTCCCTGCAGCCCCAAATACCAGAGCTTCACTTGAGTATGGTTTTCCAACTGTGAAACTCAGAGTGAAGGTTTGTAGGAACCCCACTATAGGAGAAATTTACAAGGGTGAGGTCTTGCAGACAGCTGGCCAAAATGGCAGAGGAAGGGGTCTCTTACCTGTGAAGACTGAAGGTTGGATATTTGGAGATTTTATGCAACTGCACTAAATTTGCCTAGGGAAGAACATGCATTACTTGTTTAACATAAATGACGGCAAATGTCCTGATTATCAGCACTGAAGACTGAAAAATTTGTCACTTGGAAGAAGCTTTATGAACACAGCTATTACTGCAAACTGGTTCTGTCATTTTACTGGGCTGGGGGTCCAGGTAATTCAGGCTGTTCCTTGAGTCTTTGGGCATGGTTGCTCCCTGTCCTAGGGTGGGTGGGAGGCTGTGGTTGGGTTGCTAGCACCTGGGCCTAGCTGCTGCTTGCCCATGGATGAGTGGAAGATCTGGGGGTTTGCCTAGCTGGGTTGCCATCTCTTATCTAGGTGCAGAGCTCTGGCGCATCCGTTGCCCCGCATTCCCTTGCTTCAGGGGTGAGGAGTGTCCCGCTCCTGCTGCTTAGCTAGAAAGGGCCCTGGCTCTGGCTCCGGCTCCCTGGTTGCTACTCACAGGCTTCTCTGGCCAGGGAGATACTTAACCATAGAGATGCATGCCTTGAGTGTCTCAGCTCTCCACTTGGGAGGTTTAGGCTGCTAAGTAAGAGCTGCTGAGAGAGGAGCTAAAACCAGGAGGCTCCTGGCAACAAGAGGCAGCTGAGAAGGGCCAGCCTAGCTGCCCTCCAGGATCTCCCTCCCAAAACCCACCTTTTTTGGGGTGAGTGAAAGTCAGGTTAGAGTGAGCTCTTGGTTGGCTTTTGTGTTCTATTACAGTGCCATTGAAAAGTCTCTCTCCAGCCCTGAATGTAGGTAAAGGGTGTGACTGAAAGAGACACCTACAGCCTGATTCAGACCAGGGATCTGAAACTAGGACTCCCAGCTCTCAGGGGAGTGGCCTGATCTCACAGTATCACTTCCTCTGGCTCAGTGGAGAGTTGTATAAAGTGGAACAGCCCCAGCAGGAGAGTCTCTCTCTCTCGTTTTGACCAGAAATTCCTGACCTGAGAAACCTTCCTGACAAAGCGTTTTGTTCAAACCGACCTTTTCCACTAAAAGCTTGTTTCAATCAATCAGAATTTTCTGACGAAAACCATCCCTTCGAAGATTCTCAACCAGCTCGATGACTCACGCCTCTCAAAATCATAAGATTTTTAAAAAAAAAAATAATGAATGTTGGGTTGATTTTGAATTTTGTCTTCTAGTTTCAGAGCCGGTAGGGTTCACTCAGGCCATATTTTCAAGCTTTTCTTCACAACCATAAGGGCTAAACATTTACTTTAAAAAGAACAAGAAAGCTAGGAATCTCCTGTAATAACTTGCCTCCAGCAGCTGGAGCTTTAAAGAACAGGAATCACAAGACTCACAATAAAAACATTTAAATTGGCAACACTAATTCTCAGATCTGAATCTGACTTTCATGGCTGAACTACATCTCTAATTTACTCCTCTCCCCACACCACTAACTCAGGGTTAACTTGACAGATTTCAAGCAGTTGGCAGAGAAAGACCTAGAAAGATTCCCAATGGAGTCCTAAATGCACACTGCTGATTGGCCAAAGAGACAAGCCACTGCTGCTCTCTTAATTAAACCAAACTCTCCTCCTGTGCCAGGCACCACCTCCTTCAGGTACCACTGCTCTGATAGACTCTAGAAATGTTTAACTGTTATAGGGAAAATAATATTTGACATGGACAAAATTCACTTTAAAGGCAACCGCAAGAAACACAATTAAACCTATTTTTAAGCCCAGTTCTCCACAGAGAGCTCTTTCTTTTTCCTCACGTTTCATCTCCTGGTTTCAATGAATGTTTGTATAGTGAACACCCTTCCATGGAGACTACCACATTAGGATTTTCCCCTGGTCACTCTTTGCAGACAGGCTTTCCTGTCTAATTTAAAAAAAAATACTGCATAAAAAAGTCTCTGACAAAGTGCTAAGCATGTTTTTAATCCTAACTTTACTCACATGAAGAAAGCCATTTACATGTCTGTTCCAACCAGAAGGTGTGCCTGTAGCTTTTCCTGTAACATTCAGATACGGGATAATAACAAGCCTCACAAACAACGAGGCATGTTGTAACAATAAAAATAAACTGTATTTATAGACCTTTTCTAACACTTTGCAAACAATTATTTAAACCTCATAACATCCATGAGCAATAGAAACATATTTCTATCCATTTTACAGATAGGCAAACAGAGGTGCAGAGGGATTAAGTGACTTACCCAAAGTCACACAGAGATGGGGACAAACACCACAGAGAGAATTCACCGCTCATAAGCAGACAAATCTCCCATTATCTTCAATGGGAATTCACATGACTTGGTCACATATATTAGCTTGGAGAGCAGAAGAAACACTTCAAAGATACTCAAACAAAAACTACACAAGGTGACTATTTCTTACTCGATCTTTGAGCAATAGGCGACTGATCGCATCGCTTGGTGCCTTGGTGTAATGTTGGGTGTCCGAGACTTGGAGAAGAACTGCATTGTGCAGCTAGAAGCAGGGTACCAGGTACAGAAACAACATGCAACTCAGTCAACACAATCAGGCAAATGGTTCTGTGGTCGGTGCAGTAAATGTTGTTCTTCCCAAACTGGTTTATGGAGTCATGCAAAAACCCATTAGTACAAATTGTGATCAGTGACGTTGTCCTCAAAATCAGGGTGGCCTGTAGTCGTTTCACTCTTATCATTGGACCACCTGACCTCGCAACCCCACCATACTATATTTACTTTTTATTTGGGTTCATAAGGGGATCCCTTTAGAGGCTGACATATGGCACTTTTGAGTGAGAGGGAGGGGGGAGTGGATTAGGGGCAAGGTGGGGTGACCAGATGTCCTGATTTTATAGGGACAGTCCCGATATTTGAGGGCTTTTTCTTATATAGGTTCCTATTACCCCCCTTCCCCTGTCCTGATTTTTTACACTTGCTGTCTGGTCCCCCTGTGTACTCTATCCTGTCTCAATCCGAGATCCTCCAAAGCAAGCTTAGGTGTTGCATCCTGCCGCCTGGCTCTATTTAAAGCCAATACATTATTCTAAAAAGGATTATTTATACTGAAAATCCTCCTGGGACCCCAGTATTTGTATTTCAGGGCTGCTGCACCCCCTATTTCCTCATTGCTTTAATATTGCCGGAGGCAGAGCGGTGAAATGAGTTGCGATGCCACTGTAATTTTTATCAAGGCTTGTTCCTGGTAAAAAGCCTCTTTGTTTCAAAGAAATGTGATTTGGCCTTTTTCCTCCTCTGCGCTATTCCTTGGTTAATATACCACTTCCACTTGCCCTCGGGCTAGGAAAGGTATTCCACGGAATTGCTCAAATCTCACTGTTTTTCTTCTAAATCACAACTGACTTTTTTTTTCCCCTCGACCCTTGCTAAGCACTATCTAAGCTGACAGTCTGAACCTCGAGATTTGATTTCTACCTTAACTCTTCATCTCCTGGATTTTAATGCTCATGAGGCTATATTATAAAGACGGATGTCAGAACTGGTCAATCTGCTCTTCCAAAGGATGGTCGTGGTACAGAGGGAGACGGGGAAGAGAAACCCTGGCTAGTGGTTTTTTTCATTTTGTAGAAACGTAAAAATAAATGACTTCTGCTGGGCTGATAACTTTCATTATGAGTCACATGGCTGTAAAAATCATTTTATAGGGATAATTACAGACAAGTACATTGGGAAATAATCTACCTGAAAAAATCCACAAGGAGATATGCAAGGTTCTAGGTATGGTATTTTGGAAATCTAAAGCTTTTATTTCACGGTACTAGCAATTCTCTCCTGTGCATACACACACTGCAACAGCTTAATAAGACTGAACATCAGCATGGATACTTGATCAGCAAGGAACTGTCTTTGAATTATCATTGTTATTGTCAATGAAAGTGGAAGCCAATGCTAAGAGGATCACACAAATATAAATATTAAATGATGGGGAATATATGATTAATGGGGTAATCAAATATATTTCAGACCTTCACACATTGACTTCAAAGGGTGCAAAATCAGTGAAGTAAAAAAACAAGGTTGGAGCTATACTAAGACAGCAATTACCAAAAATTAAAACACAACAACAGAAAAAGCAAGTAGGACTCTCCACATCTTCAATACACTTCTGCTCGACTGGTCACTTAAAGGCTGCCCCCAATCCATGATTTCCCCCCAGGAAAAATCTAATTTTTTCCCAAATGACATTATGCCTTATTCTACAGAAGGGCACAGGAAAGACCTAAGCCCTGATCCTGCAGTGAGCACCATGCAGCCAGGTTCCTGCACCCTCACTCAGCTCCACTGGAGTGCAACAAACTATGAGATGGGAAATAAATCAGTCACTGGGCTTCTGTACACGGTGCATACCCACTCCTCTGGAGCAGATTTCAGACCGAGACCCAACACCCCAAACCAATCCTTCCTTTTTTTGTGGCTTCTGAAGCTTCCCAAGCAGATAAACCAGCATGCAAATTGGGCTGCTTAGCTCCATGGAGGACCCTACATGGAAAAAACACAGGGCAAAGGGATAGAAGGGGAGGTACCTAGTGAAATATTGTTCTTCATAAGAACTAGAGCTGGCCAAAAAATGGAATTCCCAGCCCACAGGAAACAGTGAGATTTCAAAAATTAATTTCATCCTGAATCAGAACAAAAAGTTGAAATCTTGGAAATTTTCACTAAATTAAATATTCTAAAATATTTTATTTCAACCTTATCAAAAGGTTCAAAGTTGAAACATTTTGTTTTATTTTATGTTCTATTATTAAAATATCAAAATGATTAAGTCATCATGAAACACTGATAGTATCCTGTAGAAAACGGACCAAGTCGATACGTTCCCACAAAGCATTTCAATTTTTTCAAATCAGCATTTTCTAAACATTCTGTCAGAAATGTTCTGACCAGCTCAAATAAAAACCTACATAGGTCCTTCATATAGCATTTTTATAAATTAGCACATGCACAAGTATTTGGTGAAGTGTTATTTAAAATATTAATAGTCCCATAAATAGTCAGAGTAAAGGTTTTATGCATAGGTCCAAAGATGAATATTTTATTTGGAGAATTGTTACATGAAGGTAATTCTCCTTTCTGCACCAGTCCTGAGATTGTCTAATTGAGTTATGATATGTTTTGCGTCTTGCATTTCTCATGTTCTGTTTTGCCAAAAATTAGGCTGAGTTCTCCTTTAAGATACATGCCAGCAAGAGAGCCTGAGTGTAGGACTGATAGAAAATTTGCAAGTATTAATTCAGTGAAAATGACGATCATCGCAATCTTTGCATTTATACAATACCCAAAATGCTTTACAAATTTAAATAAATACAAAATATATAATGTAATCACTTTACACATCTCTGAAATGCAGTCACCTCTGGGGTGAAATTCAGTACATATTAATTGGCACCCAGTGACACCACACCATATCCAGCTGATACTGAAAAACAACTGAGCTACCTATGCAGTTTCATCAAAATGCCATGGGTTAAAATCTAGAACACTTTTTAAAAAATGCTACCTATTTTCTTATTGGCTTATGCTGAGTTAATTTTATGCAATGCAGCAATGTTTCGTGTTTATGTGGATATAAAATTTGCACTCAAAACAAAATTCATTAAAAAAAATAGCACAACCAAAAATGATATAAGTTCTTAACTTCATCCTGGATGATGCCTATGCCTTGCTATTAAGAGAGGAGTTTTTTTTTTTTTGTTTGTTTTTTAAACTGTTTCTCTTTGCTTTGCAGTAGCGCAGGGAAACTCTTTTGGGGGGTTCCTTGCAGGAAATTGCCTGGATGCATCACATGAAACAACCTTTCCTAGAGCACAGAGAGCATACAGAACACTGTCAGATCACTGCTGTGCCCTACCATCTGGAAGGTGCACCTGGGCACATAATATTCAGTCCAGCGTAACATTTGGGTATTTTTTTTAGGGTTTTCCCCTTGTTTTCCTTTTCCAGTTCCTTAGCTTTGCTGCTCCCCAGGAAGCCAGCTATGTGAAATCTTTAAAGGAGTAAGATCTCATGCCAGGTCAGTCTCTCTTTTCTTCCCCTTCTCATACAAGACCCTTTTAAATGGCATCTTTGCTGTTAATAAAGATTTGATGCAATGGGGAGGGATTTCCAGTAGGGTTGTGTTGTTCCTGTTTTCCACATAACACTGGGATTCTCAAACAGCCCTTGTTGGTCGAACTGGCCAAAAGCACATAGGCTACCCGTGGTATATGTAAAAAGGAGTGGACTGAGGCTGTCCTCATCTTTATTGTGGAGATGCAGCCAATGGAGACTTTAGGTCCCAGAATACAATTATCTGAAGATTCAAGCAGACGGATTGCTAATCTCTGGGAATCTATTCTGAAATCCCCACGGGCCACACTTCCCATGTTAAAGAGGAGTTGCACTGTCCTGCTCTTTCAGCTGCATTTGGACCTCAGTCTGCAATTTGTTCACCCCCAAATGTCATATTGGGTTCCTGACTCAAACCAGTGAATGGCTTTAGAGAGACAGTAAGGAAAAACTAGAGCAAGCTCCTTCAGAAGTAAAATCCTCACTAACCAAAGCCACACTCTTCTGTGGCCAGTACTGATGGGTAGCTGACTTGCCGGCAGATAACAGAATACTTGTCCTTACCGCAGGTAAGATGACAATGAAAAGTGACTTCTGGTGCCACGGTCTTCCTTAGACAACTGCCTCTGCCCCACCCTCATATCCCGTGGTGGCTTCTGAAATAACCAGGTTCAGGAGCATCACACATGGGAAGGCTGCAGCTCACCCAGAGGAACTGCAGACGTTAGCAGTATGCTGACCACCAGTGTAAGTACTCAGAGCCATAGGGGGCTTGGATGATGTAAGGAGATGGGGCAGTGGATAGGGTGGACATCTTGAGTTGGTAGGGACCAAGACGGTGGATTCTTCAAAGTTATGCAAATAGGAGTGGATGAGTGCCTTTGGGAAATGTTTAGGGGATGGGGGAACCCTCACTATTGTTCGGCCCTTGCTGACCTCCAAATATTTCAAGTCTCTTTTGCTTTCTATTCCCCCCCAACTACACACACACACACACACACACACACACACACACACTTTTAAAAAGCCAACATTCATTGGCGCAAACTGCTTCGGTGCATGAACAAAATCCCCAACACTTGCCACATCCTATCACAACTGTAATAAAGATGTTTATAGTTTTAACCATCAAATAAAGTGCTTAATTCCACCGAGCTTGTCCCCTCTGCTCATTCACTCCACGGCTTCATTTAGCAGGCTAGTGGTAAAAAAAATTCATTAATTTTTATTAACAGGGAGAACCATTTGTTCCCTGTGACAATATTTGACTTGTCGAAATGATTTTCACCTCTGCCATGAGGTGCGCGCTCCCCACATACATCACCCGATTACTCCAAGAGCAGCCAGAGTTGCAGTCATTAGCCAGTGAATTAACGACAATCCACAGCGCTATTAATCACGCTGACAAAAGCGTTAGCTTGCTGCTGACCCGAGCACGGCTCTGGGACACAAACAGAGGAAAAGAGAGCACAGCCACAGGGCTAGGAAAGAGGATTTATTTATTTATTTATTTATTTTGTAAGCTGGCGAGGCAGAAAAAAAAAGAGAAATTAGATAGTCAGTAACAGTGGAACAGAAGTGACCTATACATGGAGGCTGGGGGAAGGCACAAAGGTTCCAGTACAGGGTGTAAGGATAAATATCCAGTTGTTTCATTGTCACTAGGCCTGTTTCCACTAAGCACTTTAGGTAAATTTCTTTAAGCACCTAGGTGACTTAGGAGCGCCGGTCCTTTCAGTGGGACTTCGATACTTTGGTATAGACAATGATGGTTGGTGAAGGCTAGGTATTATTTTCCAATTTACTGCTTCATCTCCAATATTTTGGCTTCCCTCCCCCAGAAAAAAAAAAATAGCCAGAAACTGTTGCCTCTGTTCCTAGAGCTCTGGACAATTATGGCTGGAAATACAGTTTAAAAAAAAACAATAGATGTGAAATCTGGGACACCCAAAAATATGAGGCACCCATATTCAGTGGCCAGTTTTGAAAATACTGACCTATATAAAACATCAAAGAGATGATCACTCAAAAGTGTTTCACTACAACTGCCTAGGTATGGGTGACCTTATAAATAATAAATATTCCTTATAATAATTAATATAATAAACCCCACCAAACTATATGCACCTTAAAGATCCCATGACGCGGAGTAGGTTTGAAGGAATGGGGCTCCTATTTGAATGCATGGGAAAGCAGAGACTTACATAACTGTTGTAAGGGGGAAATCTTTGCAACAGCTTTGAATGTTCCTGCTTTCCCATGCATAGAATGGAAACGGAACCACATTCTTTCGATCCTGCCCTGTACCATCCATCTGTAACTCCCACTAGAAAAGACCAGTTTCAACAGAGAGGCTATTCACAGTTATCAAGATGATAAAACCCTGGTGGGAATGGCAAAAATTTGTTTAAAACATTTTTTTTAAACAAATACAAATATTTTTACCTAATAAACATTTAAGGCAGAATTTTCAAAAGAGCTCGCTATTTCCCAGGCTCAAACCAACCTATGATGGGATAAGTTACAACATTTTGCTATGATGATCATTAATATAAAGGCATTATAGAGAAGTTAACAGTAAACTACAGCCCCGTGTTATAATTATATGTACTCTGTATGCATTGTAACCTCACACTTCTAATCTGGTTTTCAGTGCTCTCCATCCCCCGAGTTAGAGAGTCCCTCTCTCTCTCTGAAGTGGGATTATTACTAGACAGGTTGATGGTATTTTGTTTCTACCATACAAGAGAATTTTAGGACCTGTTTCTTGTTACTCACTTTCATCGCTTTAATTCTTCTCTCTTAGGGAGGAATGTTGTGAGGAAAGCTGGATTCGGAAATCTATGATTTCCTGTCATTTAATTCATTTCAGCCAAGCAGAAGGCAAAGCGATATTCCAGTTTAATGCTGCTACTTAGATACAGTAATAACCAGGGGCTAAAAAGGATTTTATACTGCCCTGCCGAGAATCCCAAACACCCACCTTGTGCCAATCCACAACAGCTATTTTGTTCTGTTTACATCCCACAATAACTTCAGCATCAAAGAAGAAACTAGCATGGGCGCAGGTGCAAATCACGAAATCTGTCTGCATACAAGGTGAAGCTTTACCTATCCCCAGGCTCTTATAGGCGATATGAGTAACTGGTGCTGGAGTTACTAGCACTAGTCCCATGTTAGCATCATCCCAGGACACACATACAAGATACACTCCACTCTGATTCCATTTTTTGATGGGAGACATTCTACATTTCAAACCTGATGCAATCACCACAGCCACCGACAATCCCCAGGCTGGAGCCAACTGCCCCTAGGACCAGCTCAGCGGTGTCATCCGGTCAGGTTTAGGTGGCAAATACAACGTCATGAACCTCCACAGCAGGCCAGAAAGTCCATCTCACTAATGCAGGCCCTCTCCCAACTCCCAATCACACAACTAGTGTCAGAAAAACACCTCCTACCCTCATTGCATCTTCTTTAACTACTCCATCTTGACAGTCTCCCACTCCATATAGGACACATCCCTCCTGATAACTTCCACACATCCAATGTTCAGTGTCTTTCACTCACACACAGGAGGAGAAGCTAGCAGAATCTCCCACAATAATCTAAGGTTCATCAGGTCTATCCAATTAAAAAAAAAAAATAGTTTACCACAACATTTAAATTCATAGATTTTTAAGGGCCAAAGGGGCCATTAGATTCTGTATACCACAGGTCACAGAATTTTATCCAGTTGCTCCTGTATTGATCCCACTTGTGGCAGAATTACCTTCGTTCAGCCACATGCCATGGCAAAAAGCTCCATATACTGACCTATGCAACAAGAACACCAAAACTCTAGTTCCCCTCTTCCATATAAACTTTGACCATGCCATACCATGGCACAGAACAGTCAGCTGTATTTGAGGAGGCAATTTATCAGCCTTCAAAATCATTATTAAGAAACACACTTTAGGCATAAAAGATGTTTTTTTTAAAGTGTTGTTTCTGATGACTTGCAACAATCCCACATGGCTTGAAGTACTAACTGGTATTGAAAGTGACTTGCAGCTTCTCAATTTTAAGAGCAAAAATTCTTACTCTTTCAAGCAGCTGTCTGAATGCTGTTGCCTTTAATTGGTTATTCTTCAAGACAGAGGGGAAGGAGAGAAAGCTAGATGCACTGAAATTACCTCTGCCATAACTTATGAATCAATATTTGTTAATGGTCATTAATCATATTTTATTTTATTTTAAATTAGAAACAATAAGTCCAAGTTATTAATATTGCAGAATTCATCATCTCAGATTGATTGTTACACTGTTTATCTGACCTGAGACAACATAATATTATTTTAAATCACTTTTCAAACTTAGCCAAAAAAAAAAAAAGAGTTCCTCTAGTTATTAAGTGTTATCCTGATGCTACTGGTAAGATAGGTAAGGGGAATATAACTCATAGGTTGATGTACAGAGACAGATGGGTTCAAAAGAGAGGCACAGGAAGTATAATAGCACGTATACATGTACGCACTGAAGTAGGGTTCAAGGGTATATGTAAAAGGAGCAGAGTTTCTCTTACCTTTCCCCCTACTGTAGTTTGTAAATAAATACTTACATACACCTTAAAAAGTTAGATTTGTACCACAGTGTTAAATGATTCTGGAATGAGGTTATTGACAATCAACAAAACTGAGTATTTACATTGTACATTTTTTGTGGGACTTGTCGTGTTATGTCTTTGCACAGCACAGAGCATGCTAGGGACTTACCATAATACAAGGATTAAATCATACTGGCAGACCCAAAGATCTCACATTAATAATAAACCTTGACAAAAAAAGTTTCTAGTAACCACATAACTGCTGCAAAAATACAAACAATGTAGCTGGTAGAGAAAGCACTGTTCACAGCATGAGCCATATACCTTGCTTGGAAGTACTGGCATTCCACTGGAATTTTGAAGAAAAACTACATTTAAAAGGTTAAATATCTATTTTAGTTGCTAAAAGAATAAAACCACAAAGCTAAAAATCTACCTTAAAGGCCCTGTTTCAGCTAAACGTGCAGCTGGTTAGCTTTAACTTTAAGCATGTGCTTAAGGGCCTGGTCCAACTCCCACTGAAGTAAATAAGAGTCTTTCAGTTGTCTTCAACAGGAGTTGGATTCGGACTGCAACTATGTGCTTAGCTTTAAGCACATACGTAAATGCTGTGCTGAATGAGGACTAAGATAACCAATCGAGATGAGCATATAAGTGAGCTACCTAATACATTGAAGGGATTTCTCCAACTAATCAATGAAAATGAATTGTCACAAATCCATGGTCTTTATTGCCAGATATGTATGAGGATGCTACAGAATTCTTTTAAATGTACATTAATTATTTCATAACTTCTCTCTCTCTTTAAATGTTCAAATTCAGGTAGTGCAATTTGCTTAATCCCAGCACTCAGTCTGGTGCTAAAGACCTTTCTCCTCCTGAACTCCTGCAACAGCCTTCTTGCCCTCTCAGACCATTCCATTTTATGTCTTGTCTGAAAACTTTTCCCTTCTCCTGTCTTTCTTCCTGGTTTCTTTCTCCCTTTAATGCTATATTTCATTTAACTCTCCAATTCTATTATTTAACCCTGAAGTGGGTTTGGGATACAACTTGTATGAAAGGTATTAAGTAAACTAAAGCTGTGCTATATTGTATTCAACATTTTATGATGAAATATAGTATATAATTAGGTTTTGAAGGATTAGATATTTATTGATAAATGTTGATTTAACTGTGTACACAAACTGATACAAAAATATTTCTATTGATAATCATAGAAATTTACAGATAGGCAAAGTAAGAAAAAAGCTGCTTGAGAAGTTTGATGTAAAGCTAAAATTTTGACATAGATGTTGAGAGCTTGTTTTAACTGTTATAAAGCTTTAACTTTTAGAATTTCAACATATACTGTCATTAAATAATCATTGCCTGATCTTTACCATTGTCTAATCCCCCAGAATTTCCTGCAACTGTGAAAATTTAAATTGATGAAAATTAAAAAAATGCTTAAAAATCACAATTATGCATAATGGTGAACATAAAAATCAGAAAAAAAATGCTTTAAAATACACATCAGTATGATCCGTCAAAAAAAAAATACTCCAATTGTTCCAAGCCTATATATAATTACAATAGTCAAAAATACAACTGATGTGTCTATTCTATAATTTATATTGCAGTCACATGGAGGGGCCCCAGTCAGGGACCAGGACCTCACTCTGCTAGCGGCATTACAAAACATGAACTAAAAAGATAGTCCCGTTTGATCATTAAAGCATGGAACGCACATCCTGCAGCATTAAAATGATTTTGTGATGTGCAACGTTTTCTTACTCAATTCAAAGGCTATCGGAGTGTTACAGAAGGACTTTGTTGTAGTGCAACCTCTCACACTAAAGGAATAAATAGGGTGATGCTTTAAACTTTTAATTGTTCCAATTCTTTTTGTTACCTGCCTTGGAGGATACCAGCACTGGACTTACCCACATGGTAGCAACTTAAAGTTCAAATCAACACATTTTTTCCCCTACCACTTGCTCTTTTTTTAAACTAACAAAAATAAAAACCAAATTTCACTTATTTTTAAAGGGTTTGTATTCTTGATTTTGATATTTTTGTTTGGCATATTGTTTAAAAACCCACACCCAGATGTCTGGCTTTCAAAAAAGAAAAATTAAAAAAGACCATCCCTTATTTGCCCAGGGCCAAGTGTACTTCAGAGACCGTAGCTTCACGGGTTACTTCCTGTGTGAACACAGAGAGGAGAGTTATCTGTAGAATCCCCTTTGGCTGGGCAAACGCTAGATATTCTGCATTTTCAGAAGTCAGGATGACGATGAGATAGTGACTGTGGAACAAGCTTCTTACTATTCGTTTTTGCCAGTTCTTGATCCATCTATGAAGAGTTTTTCCGATTTGACTCAGTTCATCTTTTTAACTGCTGTTGCCTGGTGCCTCCGACCTCTGCCCTTCAGCCCACTCACTGATTAGAAAAAAAGTATCAGGGAAATGGCAGAGGTGTGAAACTCCACTTTGAGATTACACTGCAAACTCATCCTGTCTCGCCAAAGTTTGCAAACTTTTTCAATCAAACCCCAAACTCAGTTTTTTGCAAACCTGGTCAAGTACCTGTGGTTTGAATGGAAAGTACCAGTAACTTTGACTTAGTTTCTCTTTAGATTCTGGTATTCATCTATTTAATAATTTCTCATAGGCCCATCACAATGGTATCTGGGTGGCAGATTTTCATTTGAACCTGATACTAGAAGCAGAAGTATCAAATTCTACCTCAATCAGAACCAACTGAAAAAAGTTTGTAAGACTTGTGCCCCTCCAAAAACAACGCCTTCGGGAACCTGAGAAAACAGAAAGAACTGTGTGACAGTGATGAGTAATTTGCATCATTTGTTTGTTAATTATCAGTTACCAGTCACTACACAACACTGAACATATGATTTCTACAGACTTTGATGTTGCCCTTCTCCCTTCTGCTTTTCCCTTTTCTAAGCCCAATTCTTTCATCGAATTTCCCTATCCTGACCTCTTTCTGCTTTCCAGAGTTCTGATCTGACATAAAACCCTGCAGAATTCTCAGCCCACCTCTAAAAACGTGATTGATACTTGTGGGCTCATTTGAGAGCACGTGCAAATTCTGCATTTGTGAAAGCCCAGCTCAGGTGGGGAAGTGTATATACAGATGGTCAGCCAGCTGCAAGTCATCCATTTTGCACATATATTTGCCTGTGTGCACATGCAAATGTAGGTCTTTTTACACACTCAGATTTATGGGCCCCAATTTGAGGACCACAGAAAATATGGTCCTCTGTTGTTTTTTTCTTTCCACTTACTGGTTGCTTTATACTTTATCCTGAAATGCATGTAGAATGAAAACATTAAATGTTACACAGACTTTTTAACTTAGGGTCTTCATCCCCACATATTTTTCATATTACTCATATTCCCCTGCTTGACTTAAACTCAAACAGGCCTGGAACAACTTCATTAACATAAAACCACATGATAATAAGAAACAGAGCCTTTTAATGGTTTATTTTCTTATTATCTTATGATATATTTCATCCTCTCCCCCTTTTCAGAGTGCTACTACATTCTCTCCTGTTTTCACTCTGGTTGCTGGTTCTAACACAGCTCCAGCTTGGCAGCAGGGAGAGACCAAGCAGAGAGCAGTGGATTCCATCTATAGAGACCACATACTGTTAAGATCACAAGGTGCCATGAGCAGTGTTACTCTCCTGGTGCTTACGTATGGGGCTCAAGTTTCTTATACTGAAGCAATTCTCCATTGTTTTATGCTGGCTGCAATGCTATTGTCTCATTGTTATCCAATAATATCAGCAAAGACCTCAGAGAGTTCTCTGTTCAGAGAGACCACAGCGGCAAACAATATTCCCGGCTTTTGTCAGAAGAAACGGAGAGCCTCCTATGGAGGGAGCATCTCCATTGACAATAAGTCTGTCCAGAGGTTCCAGTTTAGATGCTAAGAATAAAGGAATTGCCATATCAGTTTAGATCAACGTTCCATCTAGCTCAGTATCCCAGCAGTATCAAATACGCCAGAGAAATGTGTAAAATCCCCTATAATATATGATTTTGCAAGAACAGGGCCATAGTTTAAGTTCCTTCCTGACCCCAGCTAGTTAGCCTTGTCCTGGAACCTTCCTGAAAGTAGTTTCCTGTCCCATCCCATTCCTCCCCCCCCCCAAGATTTCTAGTAATTCCTGAGTTCATATGGTCTGGGAATGTGGCAATAAAAATTCTGTCTTGCAGTAAATTTGGCATTCTACTTCCAATTGGAACTGAACCTCCAAATTTTAGAGCCACAACATTTTTCCTTAAAGTTAATGGAACTTTTTGGCAAATCAGGTAAAAATTTTGTGTTGGCTCTTTTTTTTTTTTTGTTCTATTTCAGTCATCTCTATTTTGAAATAATAAATAAAAGTTAATTTAGTTATAATTTTTTTTTAGAATTTTAAATGATACAGATTTCATTCTTTCCTTTACACATAATAAAAAAAATCCACAGAGGTTTGTCTGCTGAAGAATTTCTGGCACTTTCCTTGATGTTCTGTACATAATATCCTGAATCCCCAATTAATCAAAAAATGAAAGGTGCATGTATTCCACCCTAACTTAGAGTACTTTAACTGAGCACTCATGGCCAGTATGCAATCTGTTGCCTGGGAAGTCAGTAGCAGCCTCAAACATGTCTTTAAAAAAGGAATGACAATTTCTAGGATTCACATTCTATCATAGCTCAAAGTAGGTTCTCTGAATAAATGGGAGAGGGAAATCAGTGAGATATATTAGCACTGGTGCATATTCTTCATTTCCTTCTGTCTTTCCTTCTCAAAGAATATTGGTGATGAATTTGCAAATGGTCCTGGATTATGACAGAATTTTTCCCTCTTCATTATTTATCCCCCTGCTTCACACCTCTATTAGAGACTACAGTGACAAATGCATGAATAAAAGGCAAAGACAATATTTTAGTATTGCGGTGTAAATCTCCTTTTACGCATTATTAATTTAAAGAAATCTATTACAGCATACAGCCCTGAGGAGGAAGACAAGGTTACATAAGAATGGTTATAGGAGTTTGGAGTCAGGAGAAGATATGATCCCAGTTCCATTACTTTGTGCTGGTTAGTCTCCTAGGCCCTTTTTGTGCAAAATATTTTTTCCTTCACATTTTTCTCTTCTTATTTTTTTCCTCCATTTTAATTTAATGCTGATGGAAAATGATTGACAGCCTGAGAGACTGAAGCACCGCTTATCCACAGATTGGGTACAGCATAGACAGGAACAATCTTCCTTGAGATACGGAACCCTACCAATGCTCCTCAACCCAGCCTTGGTAGAACCACATCTACGGGAGAGAGAGGACTTAACTCTCCATACACCAGTCAATTGTCCTTGGCTTCTATGCTGACAGTGCAAGAGGCTAGTGGGGATGATGGTAGCAGTTAGTGCTAAGTACAGGACTGGTTTCTGTGATGTGGCTCATCGTCCACTTTGAGCTGGAGAGCGGTCCAAACTCATATAACAGAGATAGCACAAAGTGTGTCCTGCCAGTTGAGGCCAAGATACATTTGCTTACAAAAGGGAAAGTCTCTGGCTCCAGTTTTGCAGAGTCTCCTAAGCATAGCTTTACATAAGGCCTTTGGAATAAATAAATAAATAAACCACCCAGCCCGCCAATTTCCTGAAGCTGCTGAGACTGGAATCTTGGGCTAAGATCTGCAACACAGAGCTAAATGGGGCTTTGCACAGCGCCTCCCTCCCTGTTCCTCCGACAGAGTGAGAGGCAGAGGAAATGCTGCTCATATCAAGAGGAAGGAAAAAGGAAAACAGATGGAAAGTACTCAGAATTGGAACAAGTGCATTTTAAACAATGCAACAGGTCCTTTTACTCCAAAAAAACATAACATGACTGTGAAAATCTATATACAATAATACCATTAACGACAAAGATAACAGGGAAATAATTCTGTGAACCTGAATTGAAAGTACTTTTTGTAAAGATGCTAATCACCAGACACAGTCTCTGTATAGCTCCCATGATGCAACATCAAGGCTTTTATTTTATTTTATTTATTTTTGTAAATCTTCCAACAAAAGATCTGCCAGGATTGAAATACCCAGTACTGACATCTACCAGTGGGTAACTAAAATGTGCCACATGTAATTTAATTTATTGGTAATTAGTAATTCATGCTACAGCTGGTGGAATCACCGGTGAATCATTTATCCACAAATTTAGTCTTTCAGTTCACCAGCTATCTTCATGGAGATGATATATTGGACTGATTATGAATATTATTTTATTTATGTAAGTCCCAATCCTGCAAACACTTGCACAGATGCCCAAACATGCATGCAATCCCAATGATTTCAATAAACCTACTCACTTGTTTAAATTTAAGCAAATACGTGAGTAACGTTTTCACATTGCAGGGCACTCCCAGTCTTTAGGGTAAGTTGTGGTTGTGAGATCTGAGAATTAGTGCTATTGGAGTGCACACAGTAGAGGTACAGAAACCAGTGCTTTTTCACGTGTGACTTACACAGAACTCTTTGCAGATACTTTAAATCAAAGTTCTTCAGATTTTAAAAGATAATGCATATTAACAAAATAATAAGTGATGATCAAAGCAGGTTGAACTTAAATATATCCAATGCCAATTGTGCATCATTAATTTTTAATGGAGAGGCTTCAAGTTTGGCCAGAATTTTCAAAATTACTACCCTAACGTCATTTGCAGCATTGTGGTAGCTATGCTGGTCCCAGAATATTAGACAGACAAGATGGGTGAGGTAATATGTTTTATTGGACCAACTTCTGTTGGTGAAAGACAAGCTTTCAAGTGGCACAGAGCTCTTCTTCAGGTCTGGGAAAGATGCTCAGCAGGTACATCTACACTGTGATGGAAGATCCATGGCTAGCCTGGGTCAGCTGACTTGGGCTCACGGGGCTCTAAAACTGCAATGTAGACAGTTGGGCTCGGGCTGGAGCCCAGGATCTGAGATCCCACAAAGTCCATGTAGCTCACAAGCTTCTTTTTTCACCAACAGAAGCTGGTCTAATAAAAGATATTGCCTAACCCACCTTGTCTCTCTCATAACCTAAAAATAGACACTTAAATCTATACTGAGACACCTAAATAAGTGGTCTGATTTTAAAAGATGCTCAGCACCCAACAGCTCCCAAAGTCAGTGGGAGCTGCAAGTTATCAATAGCACTGGATATCAGATTATTTTATTTTTGCGCTTAAATATGGATTTAGGTACCTAAGATTAGGCTCGAGTTTGAAGATGTTTGGTTTAAGCACAAAGCTATTATAGTATTAGAACAATATAGATTAAGAGTTTGACCCTGCTACCACTGAAAGCAATGTTAAGCCCACAATCTTAATAGGATCAGAATCAAACCCATAATGCATATCTGGCACTTTTAAAAGATTACTAACTAGAATTCAAAACAGAAACATTGGATCAAGATTCTTGATGGTAATAGACTATCATTGGAGCCAAGTCCTTACTACTCAGTTAGAGGCCAATCCTACAAGATACTGAACACCCAACAGAGGTGCTGGGTGCTTTCATCTCCCATCAACCCAACAGATACTGAGGATGGGCTCCTCCTTGTAAGACTTTCCAGGCTCAAGCCTTTACACTCCACTGACTGTAACTAACTGCAATGGGAGTTCTGGATAATTGGGGATTGCATGAGGAAAGCAGGACTGGATCTATTAGTAATAGGTTCTATTAGGGATGGGCAGACTCCAGAGGACTGGAAGTTTAGATTCAAAGAAGTATTCAAAACATTCATGCAAATGTTTTCTGAACTATTTGAACTTCTTTGGACTTCCAAACTGGTCTGAACAGGATATCTGATGAGACATCCTTTTCTAAAGTAATTCAACACTTCTACTTCTTTTTCTGATAGACCATGGCAGTTCAGAGGCAAAAACAAACAAACACACACACACAAACAAGAAGAAAATAAGTAATGAATCTTAAAAGAAAAAAGGTTGGTTCAGGCTGAAGTCTTATTTTATCTACTCATTTGCTTATCTCTGGTTATACCTAGAGATGGCTCTTAGCAATAAAAGTTTGGATCTGGGTCCAAACTTTGCAAAGTTTGGGGGAAGGCAGCTGGATCTGGTGGTTTGGTACAAGCCCATTCTCCAGTTGTACAAAGAACAAACTTGATCTATCATCAAGATTGCCTACTGGGTATTGAGATATCAAGTGCTTGTTGAACACACTGGTTTAAATGTTTGAAAGTGACTAATGGTTTTGAGTGCCCAACTTGAGTCACTTAGAGGAACCAGATTTGCTCACGGTGGGTGCTCAGAACTTTTTGAAAATCAGGTTCCCTTAAGGTTTTGGACACCCAACGTCACTAATCATGTCTGAACATTTAGGCCACGGTTCACGGATTTCCTTTCAGCTGAACTGAGGTTTTGGATAGAGTGGGGCTGGGAGTGGGGATACTAAAAAGTAATATTGAACCTTTAACTTGCTTGCCATCCCTTTACCGCTTTAACAATAAATCCTTTGAAAAACTGGAAGTGTGTTAGTGAAAAGGCTGATGGGAAGCAACACAACGTTATCTCTGTTTGTTTAGGCAAAACATACTTCCTGTTCTTTTCCCTTCTGACTTAGTCAGAGTCTGCCTTAGAGCCCAGACTGCTGGGATTTCTGCAGATCAATAGATTAGAGTGGTCACTTATACTGGGTTTTTTATCTGGTGTACAAACCCCCCAGTATGGATATGGTGTAGCGTTATCTGTACTACCTTCCCTTCTGTAGATACAGTGTAGCGTCACTTGTACAATACCTCTTGTGTAGTTGCAGTGACTGCAGCGAGTAGCACAAGTTACAGCTTAACTTGGTGCACCAAAGCTACACCAGGGTGGTTGCACCAGGTCACCAACCTAGGTAAAGCTGCTCTTCTGGCTGAGAGCTACATTGTAGACAAGGCCTCCATATTTGGTAGAGAGCCTGATTTTGCCCGTGGCTTGAATGTAAGTGTAAGAAGGAAGGAGTGAGACAGTAACTTGGGTGGTTTTCTTATTTCTGAGCCATTACAAACCTTGCATGAAGAATTTTTGTCTGTAGGAGCTTTTAGTTTCTAAAGAATTTACAAAAAAAATTGAAAGACAACAACCGACAGTTAGTAGTGCTGCTTTACTAATAGGAAATGACTGAAAATGGCCATGAAAGCCACAGGGTTAAACTGAATCTTCAGGCAAACCACTTAGGCACTTTCATATATGCTCACTAAAGTTGATGAAAAGGATTATTACTGCATCTCAATTATGCTGTCCCAATAAAAAGGAAATTAGTCTGTTTAATAACAGTGCATAATGAAGACTGTAGAATAAAGCACTGGATAATTTGTTAGTGATTAGAAGGTCAGGGGGTCAATTTATGAACAACTGATTCGCTTTACCTGAGGGTAGCCACTTATGTAACATGAGAAAGCCCCTCCTTTGTTTCTGTTATCTCACCGTTTGTACACTGACATCTAAATAAAGCTGTAATTTATCAGTCAAAAGGAAAACACAACTAAGTTTAAACTAAAACGCCTGTCAAAGGAGCAAAGAAATTTTATGTTTTGTTTGAAATGTTTTCAAAACCAAGAATTTTTTTTTCCTGTGTGGAAATTCTTCCCCTCGCTTTAGCAAAGGAAAATTGCTTGTTTATAGTGATCTCAACATGGGATTTTATGAAGTGAGATTCAATACTTTGTCTTGTACTTTTAGAATGTAAATTCTGAACAAATAAGATTGTTTGGTAGTTCATTTTTCAATCCCCTCATCATTCACCTCTTAGCTGCACCTGAGCCAATTCTGAATTATTCAAGGTCTATGAATGGGAAGCTGGAGTGGTCTCATTGAGGAGTCATCCATTGTGGAAACTGTTTCTCTGAGGAACTTTGAAAGGTGAATTCTAAAGCTTTTATACCTGCCAAAGAATTAGTCCAGGATTCTCTATTTCCCCTAAAACATTTCCTGACATAACACATACCTAGAATAGAGCAGGAAGATATGTCTCTCACACAGGTCTGCTCACTGGTGCTAGTATCAGTTGTAGCAATGTGGAAAACATACAATCCTGAACTTCAGTCTCAGCAGAAAGAACGGATTTCCAGCTGTCTTGTTTAACGTGTATCCCCTTGTAAATATTAGGTGCCCACTCTTGTCCTCAGATACCCGCACATCCCCCCTATTGCAGTCAGTGAGAAATAGTATTAGTTATTTGTCTTAAGAAATCACTTAAAGGCCCTGTTGTACTGGCTGTTGCACAACACACAGTCAGAGACAGTCCCTGCCCAGAAAAGCTTTTCATTTAAAGACAGGCAAAGGGGGGAGAAAGGAACTGTTTTTATCCCTATGTTACAGAGGGGTAGCAACCGAGGCATTGAGATATTAAGTGATTTGCTCAGTGTCATTCAGGAAATCTGTGGTGGAGCCAGGAATGAAACCTAGCTCTGAGCCCCAAATACAGGGCCTCTTTAGGGAGTGGCTTCAGATTAGTACTAAATCTGCACAGTTAGCATAGGGTCCAGTTCTGCACCCACTGAACTTAATGGCGCGCACGCGCGCGCACACACACACACACACACACGCTTTCTCCAATGGCAGCAGGCGCAGGTCCTCCACCTCATTCATTTGCTAATTTGAAGTAGAAGGGGTCTCATCCTGCAGGATGCTGAGAGCTTCCCCTGCAATCTCCCTCTAGTCTCATAGCCCTTTCTGGCTGCTTTGCCACTGAACGCAGTGCTTTCCCACTGAACGCAGTGTGCTTAAATCTACGGCGTAATATGGCTCCTTTTTATTTCTTTCTGTGAAGAATTTCCATTCACAGGCTAACCCCATAACAACAATGAGAAAGAAGAGATGAGACCCCTGGAAATTTAACAGGCAAATAACTTTTAAAGAGGAAGAATTTTCTTTTCTCTTTAAAAAGACCCACTGGATTAATGATTTTAAACATAAATAAAACTTATGTATTGAAGAAACAAGCCAGTTTTTGAACAAAAGCTGAACCAAGGCTAAAAAGAAACCAGAAATAATTTTCAAGACCAAAAAAAAAAAAAAAACCCAGGCAGAGCACCTCTGTTTGAGAAGATCAGATTCCACCCAAGACAAGGGCTGGATTGCAAAGGCTCATTGAATCTGAATTGATGATAATGCTGTGACTAGAGCCCCAAGGAATTCTCTACATTTTTTTTCATTGAAATGATTAAATTGGATGAGGCAAGATACCTGATCAGTTAACATTTCCACTCCTTCATTTCCAGTGAAATAAAATCTAGCAACAAGTTTTTGTATAAGATTGTATTCTATGCCAACGGGTCACTGGCCAATTTAACCATAATAAATAGTCTAGCCTTTCAAAGATGTTACAAAAAAGGAAGGGCGGGAGGGAGAAGAAAAGAAAGAAATCTTGAGTGCTAGAAGACCATTTGGATTTCCCATGCATTTTTACACTGCCAAGTGGCTAGCACATTTTCCCTGGAATTGGCTAAATCATCTTCCTAATAATCACAGGGAGAAGAGGGTTCAGACAGTCACAAAGTCACTTGACATTAACTACAAAATTATGTAATTTCTTAAGGGCAACAAACTCAGGTACCATCCAGGTCCAGTGAAACATTTTTGCTTTTACATACATAAGCTGCAATTTCAACTACCCTGGCATCGGAGGCGTTAAAATATTTCAGTTCTGAGTTAAGGAATAGTAAAAATTCTAGCCCAGAGACACTTTTTTTCTGATGACGATTGCCTCCCCCTTCCTTCTCTTTTGTTTTGAGAATTTCAGAGTATGCAGCCTTGCGTAATGCAGAGCTGGTTTCCAATTGAATTTAGTTGTTTTGTCTTTTATCATAATGGAAACGAGTACAGGATCCTTCTTGGGCTTTTTGCCCTATAAAAGGAAACAGACTTCACTTTCCTGGTCCCCAGAATGGCAAAAAAAAAAAAAAAAAAAAAGAAGATGTATGTCAAAGTCAACATAGCTGCTGCTAGAGAGAATCAAAGCTCTATCCTGAGTTGGTGTGAATTCATATTCACTTTAGGGTTAGAATTAACAGGTGGTCTAGACCAACTAGGTCAAGAGAAACTCCAGGACCCCAGTACTAAACAAGAGTCCTACACAGGAGCCACCCAGCCCCTGGTTACTGAAGGTCAGACTGAATGAAAGTACAGAATTAAGGGATCTATTCTGGCAGATATAGTCTATATCTGACATGTCTATAGCAGACCTCGGGTAGTATGAATTATCTGAGTTACAAAGTTAGCCTCTTTCTGTGTCAGCAGATTGATTTTTTTTTCTCTGAATGTGTTTGTTATTTGTAAGTATTTGCTGAAATAGTTTGGACTAATCACATTCAGACCCTGGGTTGCTCATGAATAGCTCATTTCAACTACTCGCTGTTAGGACCTACGCTTGCTTACAGCAAATGGCAAAAATCCTATTAACTTTCATGGCGCAGGACTGGACCTTCAGTTATTACCTATTTGCATTGTGTGGCCAGTCACCTACACCACGATTTTATTTCTGCTCCTTGATTGGCCAACAAGCGTTTTAAACAAGAGAAAAACAATGACAAATACACTTCCCAGTATAAATATTTGAACGAATAATCATTCAGGAGAAAATATATGAAGCTTTCAGGATTTACAAACATTTCTGAGAATACCTGGCATTGGTCCACATACTTAAGAAATAATATGACCCCATGAAAAGCAAACCACGTCCCATACTTTTTGTGATGAAAAGATTCACAAATACTTAAAAGAGATTTCCACCAGCTCAGCTCTTAACAATTTTTGAGACCGCCGGCTTCCCAGCTGGATCACAAATCCAGGTGAAACGGCAGGTCATCGGCGTTTCTTGACACAGGTGCGGGAACTTCCTGCCAGTGAGCAAGGACTAAAGCTCAGAGCAGCAGCTCGGGCCATTTTTCTGTCTTACCAGTTGGAATGCTCCATGCAGTAACTCAATGAGTGCGCAAAAAGAGATTAAATCTCTAGGGAGCGGGGGTGTAAAGCTAAGGATACCTAGACATGTCTATACTACAAACCCTACAGCGGCACAATGCAGATATGTCACTTTAATGCTGTAGTGTAGATGCTTCCTGCATCAGTGGAAGGGGTTTTTCCATCCATCTTCCTGAGCCGCAGTAATTAGGTTGATGGAAGAATTTTTCCATCAGCCTAGCTTCATCTGTACTGGAAGTTAGGTCAGCTTAACTAGGGTGCTCAGGTGTGTGAATTTTTCACACCCCTGATTGATATAGCTAGGTTGAGCTAAATGTTAAGTGTAGACCAGGCCTCACTGGCCTGTTTTTATTCTTTTGCACATATGGTAACATCGCTGTGTCCAGGCACCAAATGTAAGGGTATGAATTGCTGCCAAGAGGTTAGAAATGGATCTGATCTTGTTCAGGGCAAGATTGGTGCTTCTAGAGCAATAAGCACTAAGAGGAGACACTAAGGGAGATAGCCTTACAAGTGACTTTGTGATATATTGTGACAATGCCACTGATGTGATTGGACAGTAGCACAGCAGCATTAAACTCATCTTTACGAGCAGGTACAACATGTTTGTAGGTTGAATTTTTCTTAGCGTTGATTAGCAATCACTGGAAATTCAGTACACATCACATCTTACCCCAGCGGTGAAAGAATGTGCAGTCAAACAGATAGTGACCCCGGTTGGTACCAACACTGCTCAGAGAAAAATTCACTAGTACCACTTGACAAGAAAGGATTTTCTCTCAAGTAATTGGAGTGATAAATCTGAGATTTTTAAATTCTAGGGTTCATTATTAATTGGAAGCAGTTCTCAGGAAAGTCAGATCGCGCATCCACAAACCAGCTCTGTAAAAATTCAGTGGCAAAACAGCACCCTGTAATTTAAGATCATGTGCCGTGCACTGCAAAAAATGGTGGTGTGTGCCTCGCATTGATGACAGATGTGAGGACAGCACATTTGATGTCAAATGGAGTGCATGGCCCTATTTGGTATAGGAGAGGCTTGGACTCTCTGAAGCTAAGAGAGTTCATATCCGGAATCCTTGGTTCAAATCTGAGGTCTAAAGTGGAAGAGGAAGCCTTGGTCTCATTCTCAACTTCTGTGGACATTTATGATGAAACTGCTCTCTCTGGAGAGGCCCAGGAGTGAAGGGCGAAGAATATTACAGATCAGAATTTAGGTGCTCTGGCAAAGTAATGGAGAAATTTGCCAGTCATTTCACAGCATGCTACGCCCCTTTGGTTTCTGTTATTTACCCTCTCGTTCATGAGTGCCATATGTGGACAGAACAACATACATACTTATTTGAAAAGGCATCAGAGGAGCTGCATATTTTAAATCACCTTTTTATTGTCATAACAATCTCACTTATTTATTGGCTAATCCAACAGTCTCAAGTTGTTGGCCTTTAAAAAGATAAGCATCAGGTAAACATGATCCAAGTCTAAAAAAGGACCCTATTTGAAGGAGACTTGAAATATTCATGAAAGAAAAGCAGTACTTTCCAAAACCTGAAACTCAGCATTTACAGGAGAGGAAGAAAAAAGAAGAATAAAGCCACTGGCGTGTTGAGTGCAATAATTCTGCACACTTAGCAACTGCCTCTAAGCTTTGTTAATGGCTTCCAGGAAAACTGAAGCATAGTCTAAGCTAAGCCCTAAATATTAACGGCATGTGAGACCTGGAATTGGCCAGTGCAGCACTTTGTGCACAAGGATGTGAAAGACGAGCCATTATGCCACAGCTTGTCTCTAGTGGCACAACCGATGGGACTGTTTCTCTTACTAATCTAAGGCTTTGGGGTGTGTGCCTGCTAGACATAGTGCAAGGAATCCCCTATGGAGAGGAGACAATGCAACATCTCTGTTTTGACCCAACGAGTTAAAAATGATCCTCGGAAAGCAAACGAAGAAAGTCATGTGATCAACATGTATGCAGAGCTTCTGTTAGCCCTGGCAAAGTGACAGTTAGCTTGTTCCCCTTTTTCCATCCTTTTAGGAGTCCGTCCAAAAGCCTGGGGAAGGTAGGAATTGATTTTGAAAGTCCTTGCTACATAACTTGGTAATGGAAGCAATTCAAGAAATCACAACTTTAAAGCACTCATGCATTCACATTCTTCCAGCCTCTGAGGAGGCAGCATGTCTAGCAGTGACAGCACAGGAGTAGGTTCAATTCCCAACTCCACTGCTGGCTGTATGGCTTTGGGAAAGACACTTAACCTCTCCGGGTTTCAGTTTCCATATCTGTAAAATGGGGGTAATGCTTTTTAAAGGTGCTTTGACGTGTCTGATGCAACGTGCCGTAAGTAGATTATTACTACTGTCATACAAAAAACACAAGCATACGTGTTTTAGACATGGCAAGATAAAGAATCATCTGTATTTTTTAAAATGCCCATAGAAAGCTCAGAATCACCACATTCAGAAACATGCCTGTGTCCTAGCCTGATTATAACAAGTGTTTGATCCGACAATGCCTATTAAACTGAGGCATCAGATTACTTGAAGTCCCATCATACCATTATGTTGAATCACAACAGTATAAACATGACACAACATGACTCAGTTACTAGATACAATACAATAACTCGCTTTCTCTTCTGCCAGGGAAAGCAAAACACTGTGAGGGGAAAAGCCTGCACCTTATCTGCCCAGATGTTTTAAAACAACAAAACTAGATCTCCCAATCCTGTAATGAGGTCTAAGCAGGCAGATCCCTGCACAGAAATCTGCTGATTTCAGAGGCATCAGTGTGGGGTTCGTTGTGGGAACAGAGCCTCAGTTTGCTATTAAAGAAGTTATGAAAAGCTTGTCTATCTCAAAAATAAAACAAAAAACGAAGCATTTGGCTGTAGCTTTAAGAAGGATCTGGGCTTGTCCAATGGCTTTGAGAGGCTCTGATGCATCTAGTCAGGTTGTGCCAATCACATTGCTGAAGCCTGAATTGATGGATGACAGCAAAGGAAGTCGCTTTACGGTCATCTCTCTATAATATATCTGAGCAAAGTTTTGCTGAGCACAGAAAGTTTTGTGCAGAGCTTGTTATGGGCAGCTCTTGGCTTGGGGCCAGGGGAGTTCATGACATGCTGGACACTCACGTAGAAGTGAGTTTCTGATGAACTGTTAAACTCATTTCCAAACATGATTCAGCATGACAAAACACACACAACGGTATGCACAGACAGCAGTCCTGCTCTTTTTGGTGGTGGGAGGGAACCACACAGATAAACAAACAAAGCCAAACCCTTCTCAGGTATTTTTCCACCTGCTTGGCTTGCACAAGACTGTAGCAGAGCAAATAAAATATCCATGATATCAGCAGATAGCACAGTTCACGGTTAATTTCAAGTAACAAAGAACACACCTCTTCAGAAACAGTGCCTGGCAGCTCAAACGAATTAAAAAAAACAAACATCTTTGGACGGGTGGATGTGCTAGGCATCCAAGCATCAGAAGAGCAAATTTAAGCAAGGTAATTGATGCAAAACATAAAAGTCTGTACTTTGAGAAGAAGCTAAAACTCTCCACCCCCTACTAGCACTATTTTCATATTATTTACTATTTTTATTATAGTAGCAGCTAGAGGCCTGACATGAGATCTGTCTGGCCTACCGAGACTGTAAAGCTCTTAAAAGGAAGGAACTGTGTCTTCCTCTGCGTTTGTACAGCACCTAGCACCATGGAGGCCTGATCTTGGCTGGGGCCTGCACACACTATTGTAATACAAAAAATAAATACCAGGCCTGGCAGCAGGGCCAATAGAAGTAATGATACTAATTTGCCTTTCTATATCACTCATCATATTCCAAACACTAATTAATCCTTGCAACACTCCCTGGAAAGTACGAATAAACCTCGTGCATAATTTTCAGTTACAGGGTTCCCCTCCTGCCCTGCAACCTGCCTCTGAAGCATGTGTTATTGGGCACCATCAGAGACAGGAGACTGGAATGCTCTGGAATGGCAATTCCAAGTGTCAACAACTCACTTTCACAGAGGGGTGAACTGAGACTGGAGGGAATAGGGCCATAACTACTGGCTGCAGTAGGAGCTGAAGATGCTAAACAGAGGAGTCATTTTGAATGAAGAACCCACTGATTTCATGCTTGCGAAGATGGGCAATTAGCAGCTCCAGGGCTTAGTTCTTTTCTTTTTAATGTTTTTAGATATTTTTGAAAAATCAGGCCCTTCATTTAGGTGCCTAAACATGGAGTTTGGTGTTTAAAGTGAGGCCTCCAAGTGTGAAGATTTTGGCCTACAGTATTTGCCAAAGTTCATTCAACAAGTGAGTGAGAACGCCCAAGAGTTCAGACCTCCACTCACCTGCTTCAACCCACGTTGTGTTTATCAAGCAGATTTCTAGAAACCAGCTCCTAAAATTACTCAGTCAGAGAACTGAGTGCTGCAAATAAGGAAGATGATGGGGCATCTCTGTGTAAAGTAACACTAGAACAATAAGGAATCCAAGAAAACTAACCCTTCTGTAGCTACTAATTGGCCCATCCTCAGAAGTATGAAGTTGATAGGTTATTCATTTAAAATTATTCCTCTGCTTCAGATGGGCATCTCAACAAAGCTTTTTTGTTTTTGTTTTGTTAAAACTTCACTGTAATCTGCTGCATCATTACAATACAGTGTTCACTAACCTTACATCCTTCATTACCCAGGCAGGAAGGGTTAATGCTCATATTTCAACCCCCTCTATTTAATTGGAACAGTTTATTTTGAGCTATTTGACCCTGTGCCGAGAAACATCCACATTCACCAACTTCTCTCCCTCTCTTTTTTAAAAATCTCACGTTCTAAAAGGAAGACTATAAAATATCTTTATTAAAGTTTGGTCTTAGATTAGCAAGAAGGCATTAGTGCCGTGATTCTAAATCTAGTGCACACCTTTCCCCCCTAAAGATAAAGGAAGGGAGGGCAATGTGATGGCTCCTTCCACCTTCCTGATTTATAAGCGTCTAGGACTATAGGTCAAATGAATGAAAAGCACCAGGGGAACATGCTGCAGGAACAAGCGCTGGGTGCGATAGCAGAGGAGATAGCTAGCCCTACTCAGTCAGACAAATTAGATAATTAAATGGAAACAGGCTAGATGAATTGCACTTTCTTAATTGGGTTATCAGGAAACAATAGTGGCTATGAATGACCTCACTGTCTGTGTAGTCTAACACTTCACTGGAGGAACTAGGAGGGAGTTACTTGTCTAGGCTCGGGTTATTGTTGGCCTAGAAAACTAATGCTTAAGAACAACATTTTGTATTTTTTCCCCCCACTAAAAGCCATAACAGATAAAAATCTAGATTGGCCACGGTGGGGATGGGGACAGGGAAAAGAAGGAATGAATGAACTTTGCATTAAAATAAATAGCTCTCTCACCAAAAGTTAACTGATGTCCAGTAGATCATCAGCTGTAAAGGTCAGGCTCACTCAAACATTCAGCTTTGTCACCACGTGTGGAATCATTCTTCGCAAACAGTTTGCCGGGGCGGG
>NC_133791.1:4678513-4793311 GCF_003597395.2 Chelonoidis abingdonii
TGGGATAGCTGAGGAACAGCTACCCACAGTGCACCGCTCCTGAAATCGATGATAGCTTTGGACCATGGACGCAAACAATCGATTTCGTGATCCCACTGTGGACGCGCTAAACCGATTTTATTAGATCTGTTTTGTAATATCGGTTTAAGCTAATTCGAAATAATCGTGCAGTGTAGACATACCCTAAGACTCAGGAGATCTGGTTACTGTTCTCAGCTCTGCTGCTGACCTGTTGCATGACCTTGGGTAAGTCACTTCACCTCGCTTTCCGCTCCCACATCTTCTCTATGTCTACTGCTAGCTCTATAAGGGGACAGTTTCTCTGTGTCCTTGTGCAGCACCCAGCACAATGAGGGCCTCTAGACACTACTGTAGAATAAGTAATTAATAATTCAAGGAGCAATTAAAATGGCTGGGACTGTTCAGCTTAGAAAAGAGACGATTAAGGGGAGGATATGACAAAGGTCTATAAAATCATGACTGGTGCAGAGAAAGAGAATAAGGAAGTATTAGTTACCTGGTCACAAAACACAAGAATCGGGGGTCACCTGGTGAAATTAATAGGCAGCAGGTTTTAACCAAACATAAGGAAGGACTTCTTCACTCAACGCACAGTCAAAGATAAGTTCATGGAGGGTAGGTCCATCAATGGCTATTAGCCAAGATGTTCAGGGACGCAACCCCATGCTGTGGGAATCCCTAAACTTCTGGACGACAGGGGATGGATCACCTGTTCATTTCTTCTGAAGCATCTGGCACCATCTGCTATCAGAAGCCAGGATAGTGGACTAGATGGACCATTGCTCTGACGCATTCTGGCTGTTCTCATAAATGATTGTAATCGTGTTTTGGGGCTGCGGTCATGTGGTCACTTTGTCTCATAGAGTAAAATTTTCAAAAGTATGTCACTGAGGAGCCCAGGGTTTAAGGCTCTACTTCACCAGTGGGATTAAGGACCTACGTCTTTTAAGCCCGTTTGAAAATTTTACAATGAAGTCCTATTAACATAGGGTCCTTAGTGTCTAAGATCACTTTTGAAACTTCTCCCCATGATCGCTGCCTTGTTTCACACAGGATTTGTTTCACACAGATGGCAAGTGGCTTGGAATGGCTTCTGGATTAGTTCCAGTCTGGACCAGACTACATAGCCGGAGAGGGCTCCATATCCCATTCTCAGTTTGCTAAACCATTTAGTGCCCTGAAACCTCCCATGTTAATCATGTTGATGGGATATGTTCTGTTTCCTCTGTGTTAACCTATGGTAAATATTATAAATGCCACCCAAATCCCGCTTACCCACTGCTGAGCTTCCCTGCTCCCATGAGTTTGTGGGTGTTTCAGATGCATTCCTTGCTAAAAGGTTACACACCTGGCTGTAGGCATTAGAGGTGAAACATTATCTCAGCTTTCCCCAAAGAGAGGGGCTGAGCTAATATGGAAACATCTCTGGCACATTCTAAGCAGAACTCTATTCTTATGGAAATCTGACTTTCACTCAGAGCAAATGTTATGACAGTAGCATCTAGAAGAAGAGAGATCATGAAAAGAAAAGGAAAACTGCTAATTGCCTTGAGGTAGCTCAGTTCTACAGCCAGTGCATTCTGGCTTATCAGCTTCCCACCTGCTGGTGCAGATGCTTGTTAAGAAATGGACATGGTCTTTTATTGGTGCGGATCATTACAGCCCCACAAATATTAATAGCATTTGATGAGGAAGTTTGGAGCATATCTTGAGGGTGAAAGCCTTGTAACTGAAAAGGAATTGCTAGATGGGCATCCTCTGGCACATCTCTCCAAGCAGCTATGCGAAAGACTGCACTCACTGACCTCCCAAGGAAAAATTTTTTACAATGGATCCAATATGGGGGCACCGCTGTTATTGATCACAATCCTCAGTACATGAAGATGCTTATCGAAATTGCTTTGAAAGGAAGGAGGTGCGTGAATGAATGAGAGATTCATGTTCTGCAACCTTCAGATGAATATATTGTGCATTTCACAGCCAAATGATTGATTTTTTCGGATCACAGGAAAGGGAATCCTAATATCACACATTCACATGTCTTGACCTATGGCATTATATGGCAAGACAGTGAGACAGACCTGTCTGGGTTATTATCCAAAGCAGAGTAGTGTGCATTTTCTGATTCCATCCCATCTGATCCAACCAACTCCTTTCACTGCTAAATGATTCTGCTTCTGCCTCCCAGTATCCCCTCCCAGGATATTCTTTCTCCCAGTGTGCTGCCACTTGTAGGTTGTATCTACTAAACCTTCAGAGGTGTCCTCCTAACTAGCTGGGGCCTGGCCATACTGGGTAAGTTGCCATATCATGCCCCTTTGGAGCTACATTGGGTAGTGTGGCTCCCTTTGCTCTGCACCAGAAAGGAACGCTGCTCTTTGCTAGGGTATAATGGAGAAGTGCTTTTTCCCTCTTGGTTTGGTTCCAAATATCAACAGCATCTCTGATTTCTTTGGCTGCAGCACCACACTGTTTCCTTTGACAGGTCCAGGTCCAGTTCCCACCAATGAGTGAAGGAGGAGAAGGGACCATTATACCTTCCTAGAGAGAAGCTTTCCAGGTTTCCTAGGAAACTCAACTCAAACTGTCTGATCAAAGCAATTTCATGACAAACAGCAGAAACCTAACCAACAGCAATTGTGGGATTTCTCTTAACTGCATGCAGACATTTTCAAGGACAAAGATGCAGAAAAGGAATGCTAAGCAATCCCTCTTCTGAGGGAACCTCAAATAACCTAAGAGGGTTTGGTAAATAAATAAATACAGCCACAAAAGAGCAGCTGTCACCTTTGTGAGCCTGCTGCATTGCTCTGAAAAGCAGGTCTTGTTAGTTGTCAGTTTGGCAAATGTTGACTGAAACAGTGGCCATCAAATGAAATAACATGAAATGGAAACTGACCAACAGCCCACCAAAATGAGGGCCAATGGAACACAAAGATGGAAGTTCAACAGAACTCTAAGCCTAAACAAACTGAGAGCCAGGATCTCTGCTGGGTGAATGACCAAGCACCACTGGTTTCATTTGTACCAGAAGAGAATTTGGTTCTCTCCTCTTCTATATAGGTTATTATATCCCCCTCAGCACCATGACATCTGGACACTTTCTAGTGGCATATTAAGCAATGGGATTATTGTCTGTTCTGAGTCTCTTGGATGGTCATTTCTGTCAAGCAAAAACATTTTTTTTAACCCTTTTAATCTCCCCTACCTTTAAAATTGCAAGCAATAAAAATTAAGCAGCAAAAAGAAAGTATCCATGTATTGAATGCATGAGGAAGGTAGTGTGCTCCATCAGACAAGGCCCACGCCTGGAACCCAGGAGACCTGCATTCTGCTTCCAGGTCTGCCCTGCATGTATGGCCTTAGGCAGATAACTGAAGACCTTACCCCAAGCTCAATGATGTCAATGTGAGTCTTTCCCTTAGGCCTAGATTTTCTAGAGGATTTACTAACTCTGAGTGCTTCAGTTCTGGGTGCCCAGCTTCAGAGATCTAGGGCCTGGTTTTCAGAACTTCCACTGAATGCACCTCTCTCCTAACAGTTTCAAATGTGGCTGCTGACTTTGGTGCCCCAATTTTTCAGAAACTCTGGGTGTCAAATACGGCAACAAAAAGCATGGGCCACATCTGAAAATTTCATACGTAGCTAATTACAAGCTCCTCCCTCAAATCCCGTCAGGACACCCACTTCTGCTGGGACACCTGCCCATAATCAGAAAGTAATGACAGCCAGCTGGGGAGATCCATTGTGTATTGATTTGTTTATTTTATTTGGAGCCAGCAATCTGGGCCCCTGACTGAGATGTGTAACTGCATGATCTTACTGGTGTTACCCTCTGCCTTCCTTCTCCATCTTTGTCACAACGTTCTTTTTGCTTTTTGTCTTTGTAAACTCTTTGGCAAAGGGACTGCATTTGTGCATCGCCGAGCACACTGGGACCCCTCTTTCTGACTGGGAATGTAGCGCACTGCTGCAATCAAAGCACTAGATTATAACACAAATTGCAGCTACACATCTGCTCTAAGCAAAGCAGCCACTATCTGTTTTCATAGATCACTGTTAGAGGTACCTTTTCCCATATCTTCTTAGTCACTTTCAGAAATTGATTATCTCCAGCATACAGCGTGCTGGAATTATTCTCTCAAGACTAATTGGCAAAGCATTTCATGTGGGAAGGCTCGCCTGAGAAGTAAAATATTCCTTTTTTATATAGCGCTATCTCATTTTATTCACCAGGAGTCTTTAGCTGGCTCTGGCATTTTGACAGGATGTTTCAAACACTGACATGTTATGATAATGGCAGGTAGCTGGAGAGCGTTGGACATGGATGAGTTAGTAAATATTTTCCATCTTGGTCTCCATCCTCAGCTGCTCTTTGAAATGAATTGTAATAGCATTCAATATTCTATGTGACGACAGCATCACCAAAAACAAAACTACCTTTGTGGGATTCCTATGCTCTATGCCAGCTCAGCCACCGACTTGCTGTACACATTATTTTTAACCTGTCGGTTTCAGTGTAGTGGCTTTAAATGGGTGGACCTGCAGACCTGTCATAGGTGCTATCAGGCTCAGATAAGACTTTTGTGGCACTCTGAGATCCTTTCACAAACAGTTCTTGGCAAATGCAGAGTTGTACAGTGTGGCTTCGTGGGCTGAGCACTAGAAAAGGCAGACAAGGGTCCCATTGCTTGCTTGGTGACCTTGAGAAAGTCACTTCCTCTCTGTGCCCCAGTGTCAGTTATTTTTACCTTCCTTTGTAAAGGTCTTTAAGCTCCATGGGTGAAAGAGCTCGGCCTTTTTTGTTATGTGCTAGCCGCCAAAAGGACAAGGATTGCTGCCTCTGTGGAACTTCTTCAAATACAATTATTCTTTTCATTGTTATATATCTGTTTTAAAACGTAACACAGATGAAAAAAGCTGCACAAATCTACACCTGTGGGACCACCCTTTAAGTAATAACAATAAATTGTCCCCACCTTGGTCCAATATAGTCTAGGCTCAATGGCCTTCTGGACACCATGCAAAATCCAGTTGTTTGGCATGCTTTGTGGGAAGGCTGAGGGTACGTCTCTGGTGTGGTGAAAGGGCTTTTCTCTTGTTGGCTGGCTGCCATCATTTGTAACCCATATGATTATTTAAAACTGCCGGATGATCATCATTATGTTACTGCAAGTTGTATTAATTGTGAGGCGGCCTAGAGGGTTTTGCATGAGCATCATCTATTGTTGTTGAAAGCCAAATTAGAACAAAAATACTTTGCATGTCACTTTTTCATTCAAGGATCTCAAAATACTTTACAAAGCAGGTAAAGTTGTTTTTTTGGGTGAAGGGAGAAATCAGTAATTTGTCCATATTTACCAATTCAGGGCCTAGTCCTGTAATTGGATCCACACAGACACAGGGATCTGCTCGCACTGATCTAACTAAAATTGAATGCCTCCAACTTTAAATAAAACTTGTCCTGCAGCACTCCATATGGAGATCTCCACTAGGTGGGAGTAACTCATCCTCTATCCTTTTGAAAAACTTCGGCGAAAGCTTATTTTCCCCATGTACATGCTTTAAAAGCAAATATTTTTTTTAAAAGCTAAAACATTATTATTATTTTTAAACTTCTTTGATCATCAGTGTCTTTGTTTTGTTTTACTGAGTAAAATATAATTGTTGGTTAAATATCACTGAGGTCCAAGAGGCTGATGCTGTAAACATTTTAAGGGAAAGCATTGAAGCTGTGCACAGTTTTTAATTTCCTTTATTACTGAACGGGTGAAATAAATTATAATGTTAATGGCTAAGTTTACTACAGCTATCATTACAAGTGTGCATAGGGCAAGATCCCTTTGGACACAGCTGCTATTCACCTAGGTACTTATATGGCCGTTATCAATTAAACATCTGGATACCTCACAAGCATTAATTAATTTTCACAACTGTGAAATAAGGACCCCCCCCCCCCATGTTACAGTTAAGGAGCTGGGGCACGCCTATTCCTCCAAAGGTTAGACAGCCATTCTCTGGGGAATGCAGACCTTGGCTGCTTGCTGATTTAAACTGCTGTATTTAACTGGAGTTCTGCCTCAGACTCTATAGTCTTCTTTCTCTTGCTGCCTGATGTGCAAAGCCTGGTTTCTCCACTTCTGCTGGGGAACGAGGATTCTGTTGATGTACAAATCCCGGCCAAGGCATTGAGTAGGGAAGTGGAAGAAACATGCCATTAGTAAAAGTGCTGTCGCTAAGGGAAAGCAGCTTTGGTTAGCAGCTGAGACAATCAGAGCTTGGGTGAGGGGCTACAGGGAAATGGCTCCAGAGATTCCACATCCTTGGGTTATTATCATGATGTAACATAGGGATATGAACCTTGCCACTATCTCTAGTGCAGTGGAACGGTTGTGAACACTTTTGTTTACCTCAGCTAGAATGGAGCATCCCCAAATGAATCCTGATTCTCTGCCTGCATCCTTGCTGCTTCCAGGGGGTAGTAATTTATGGCTGGCATATACCACCCCCTCATGCCAGCCAGCGCATAGGGGGCTCTGCCCATTTCCCACCCATCCCAAACACTCCCCTTCTATCTACTGCCCTAGGTCCGGGTAGCTTCCGCAAGTAGCGGGGCTCCTACCCCACATCACTGATATGTGAGTCCAAGTCACAATCTAACCCACACTGTTGATACTGGCTTTTCATCCTCAGTGTCAAGGACCATTTCCATATGGAAAGTTGGAGAGACAGAAAATGCAAACAGCCAAGCTCACAAGAGACATGATCACTTTTCTGTGTAACTGGCTGCATCATGTGTTATCTGTGTGCAGCAGGGATGGAAGGGGTGCAGTGAACAGCTGATTCAAAATGCTGCAGTTGACAGAAACCAAACAGCTGCGTCTCTCCATGCCGTGCGGTTCCCACCCTACACGTTTTCAAGGTTTCAAGTCCCCTGCAGTTATCATAACTGTAGCAAGTGCAGCAACGTGGGAGGAAGGTCAGGAATATGTCCATTGGGGAGGTATCATTTTAGAAATTTCACTTGGGAAGTTACCATTTTCCTTCCTTTATTTTTCTGACACATCAGGTTAGGGGGAGATTATCAAAACAAATTATACTGTTCAAATAGACATTAAGAACCAATTATGCTTTCAGAGGAGACATCCAAGAGACCTTGGACAGTTACTTGATAAAAACTCCGAAGAGCAACAGTCACTGGGAAAGTGAAGAGTAAAATCTCAGTTGCCTAAGGGGCTGTCTCTGCTCACTTGGAGCCATCCTATTGAGAACATGGTATTAGTCGCAGAGTCGGATGCCACTCAGCATAAGGAAGGCAGAACTAAACTTAGCGACATGATAAAGCACAAGGAAATACAGGATGCAAATGCTGATTGCAGCATCGGTATTTGACAGCTGAGTGCAAATAAACCACTTGATGTGAGTCTGAACATTGGAGCCATAACGTTGCTGCGCTTCACATGCAAAATAATCTCTTCAGTGCCCCTCACACACTTAGTCTTGAAGGGTGAAAGTCACCTCTGTGCGGGGAGCCAGCCCAGCCCTGTGCACCACTTAAGTCCCATTTAATTCCCCTAGTGCAGCTGAAAGGCCCTGCTGAACCACTAAACACTCTGCTAAGAGCTGGATACTGGTCTCACTGAATCAAACAGCAAAATTCCTATGGAGTTCAGTAGGAAGTAAGATTAGATCCTGAGGGCTTGAAAGGGGTGTTTAGGTTCTTGTGCACTGGGGAGAATTTTGCATTTTTTGGATAGGTTTCTTCATCACCATTCTGCTTAAATATTTTTGCCCAGCTTTCCAACCACTGGGGACCGAGCCCCAACGCAATCTCCTGCTGTTCTACCCCAGGCTCAGAGCTCAATAGCTGGCTGGCCTTACGTCCTGCTACACGAGGGAGCAAAAGAGCCATGTACCACCTAAGTCCTCTAAATAGGGCTGTTGTGGAGCAGAGCATGCTGCCTGGGGTGTGATCTCACCCACAGTCCCAGTTTTGGAGCTCTCTCACTAGAAGGCTGTATCATCCTTTCTGTTTGATTTGCACATTTCTCTCTTGCCCAGGTGGCTACGCTGAAGAGTCCCTTCTCACCAGGGCTCGATGTTATGGACACCTTGGCCAGAAGAAAACTGCTATTTTTGATTTTAATGCCATCCTGAAGGAGGACCCTAGAAATATACAGGCCCTGAGCGGAAGGGGATTCATTTACCTTGCCCTGAACCAGCAGAAGGTATTGTTGTTGTGTTGGATTAATGTCACACGTTGCCCAGTAAATATAAAATATTTGTAAGAACGATCTCAGGTTCCATGTGTCTGACCATGCCCCCACTGAAATCAATGGGAAATCTGCCATCGATTTGAAATGGGGTGAAGGTTGGGCCCTATATGCATTGATGCCTGGGCCTAAGTCCATATATATATTACACCAGTGGCTCTCAAACTTTCCAGACTACTGTACCCCTTTCAGGAATCTGATTTGTCTTGCATATCCCCAAGTTGCACCTCACTTAAAAATTACTTGCTTAACAAATCAGACATAAAAATACAAAAAGTTTTACAGCACGCTGTTACCAAAAAATTACTTACTTTCTAATTTTTACCATATTAGAAAATAAATCCATTGGAATATAAATACTGCACTTACATTTTAGTGTACAGGATACAGAGCAAGTCATCGTCTGTATGAAATTTTACTTTGTACTGACTTTGCTAGTGCTTTTTATGCAGCCTGTTGTAAAACTAGGCAAATATCTAAATGAGTTGCTGTATCCCCTGGAAGACGTCTGCCCACCCCTAGGAGTGCACATACCCCTAGGTGAGAATCACAGTGTCCTGGGTGGGTTGTTAGTAATGGGGCTTGAACGGAGCATGTCTGGATCTGAGCATAAGCCTCAGCTGTGTGAGTGGAAAGAGGCGGACATGTTAGCATCAAGATCATAGCAGGCTCATTCGCCGCTACACGTGGCCCAGTATCTACAGGGGCCCGAGCACCACACTCTGTATGTGTGGGCTGCACTTAGTGCTGCCAAGAAGACGAAATATTATTTTAAGACCTAAAAATGTCTTGTAAATGGTAAAATACGTGGACTGCGTGTGCAGACGCCCGTTAAGATTATTCAAAAGCTCTGCTGCATGCAAAAGGCCTGACCCAGTGTGGCCCAGGGTACTTGCCCCGATCATTCACTGCCTAGGCTCCAGAGCAGAAACATGCTGCTCTCAGGCAGCATGTGATGCGAGATCAAAGCCATTGCTCAAAGCAGTATCCTGCTCTTCCTGTGTGCATGTCTATTCCTCCCCCTCAATTACTAACTCAATTGCCTGTGTCTAGAGGAGAGGAATGAGAACCCGTAGTCATACCCTCATTTGCGTCACTACCATGCAATCATATGCAATGCTACAAAAAGGCCCCTCTTACATTTGCTGCTACATTGTCTGTTCCAGTGGAAAAAGAGGCTAGCAGCACTCGATGCCAAACCATAATATGACCAACACTGCTGCATCTACACAGCATAACCACTTCTGATTTGTGGTATGTCACACTTCAGGGCTTCATACATTACCCTCAAGCTAAGTGACACATGTCAGACTTTTACCTGCATCATCTGCCTCTTGCAGAGCCAGTATTTAATAATAATAATACTCAGCTGTTATATAGCACTTTCCATCAGTAGATCTCAAAGCACCACTGAACTAAGCAACATTGGAGGTACTGGGCCAGGTCCTAGGCAATTATAAACTGGCACAGCTCCATTGAATTCATTGGAACTATGTCAGTTTACACCTGCTGAGCCAAAGTCTGCCCTCATTTACTCCTTTGTAAGTCCAGAATAATTCCATTGGCCTGAGTGGCTTACCTCTGGATTTATACCAGAGGAACAGAACAGAAACTGTTTCATGACAGCAATTTCTTCCTGAATTATGTGCTTAGAATTACTAGGTCTAAATATGATTTCCTGCCTCCATCAGGAATATTTTTCTGTCTATTTATCCAATTATTTTGGCATCCGCAGAGCTCCTTTCCCTCACTCTGTGCAATGGAGGAGTTGCCTCATTTTCTTCCAGTGTTTTATTGTGTTTGTATTGGCTGTTGGAATGCTGTGACTGCTCTTCCAGTGCACGGAGTCTCACAACCAGGGAAGCACTTTATCAAGAACATTATTCTATCTGAGCAACACTCTGATCTGAGTCTCAAACCCTGCCAGGCTGTTGGCAGATCTCTCCTTTAAACATCCATCCAAAAGAAGTGGTTAGCATGGTACAGGGCACATCCTGGGTTTTGGGAATGGAAAGTGATTATTTGTGTATGATAGGGCATTGAGAAGCCTTTTTTCCTACCAATTCCACACATCATAGTGATCGTGCCAGGTTCAGATCCCATGTAAGGCTCACTCAAGTGCCATTTTAAGGAGCGGAATGGTTCTCATAGGCACTGTGCTGACCCTCTGCACAAGGTGAGCTTTGCCCAGTGCAGGCATTTGGTTGTGCTAAGCATACACCCTGTGCTGCTTCTTCCTTCACGCTGAGTATGGTGTAGACCCATGTAGTTCTCACATAACTATCCCATGAAGTCCTTCCTGTAGGTTGCAGAATGAAATACCAGAGAGGAGGCTCAGAGGCATGATAGAGAGTCCATAGAACATCTCTCTCTCATTGATGAAATAACAACTTGCTCTGCAGGTGAAAAACGTGCAGAACTTCTAGCCATGTGCTGCCATGTATGTAGTCAAACAAAGCATAGGCTTTATGTCAAGTTTTGTGCATAGCTGAATAGTGCCAGACTGAGTGAGCTAGACACTAAAATCCTTGATTTAGCCATAGGTCAGCATTGGCCTAGACAGCATCCATGTAAGCCCTCTACGTATTGTCTAACCAGTGTTCCTTAACCTTCAGCTGGAAAAAAACCCACCTCTAGCGGTGCAAAGATAACTCAGGCTCCATGGCCTATTCAGTTCTTGGCCCTGAAGGAGGCCAGCTAGGATACGGACACCTGATCACTAGGGAATAGACCAAGATCCTTCCCCCACACGGATACACACTCAGTTCATATAAACCCCTCCGATGGGTCTGACTAGACCTGAGCAAGATACTGGTAGTGAAGTATTGAGAGTGTGGTCCAAATCCCATGGGAGTCTTTCCTTTGATTTCAGTAGGCTCTAAATAGGATCCTTAATGAATTCTTTCCCAGGAGAATTGGGATCTGGAGTCTTGGTTTGGCTCCATCAATGTTTTCTATAGAATGCTTCACAACACCCTCATGAGGTCCTTGCTTAGACTGTAAACTCTTGCAGATAGTGACTGTCTTTTGAACCACGCTTAGCACGATAGAGTCCTGGTTCATGATTGGGCTCCCTAGGTAATCCTGCAATTCTAATAATAACAATAATATTGTATTCGTATTGACATATTTTTTCTAAATCTCTGAAAGGAGGCCCAGAGAGACTATGTGACTTTCCCCAGGTCATACACAGAGCTGAGCCAACGTTTGGCTATTCGGATGGAATTTGGCAATTTCAGATTCATGGGTGCATTTGTGAATTCGCTCCCCTCCAGTAGCTGTATAATTTATATGAATGCCTCCATCAAAGATATTCCAACGCGGTGATTGGAGTATTCAAAATTCAGCAGGCAACCTATGTGTGAGAGGTGAAATGAAAAAAAGTAAAGATGCTTGCCCCTCCCCACTATATCTAGTAGTATCTAGCATTTGCATAGTGCTTTAGGAATGGCATTTTTCAAAAGCAGTCAGCATTGGCCTAACTCTGCTCCCACTGAGGTTAATGGGAGTTGACTTCAGTGGAAGTGGAGTTTGATCAATGATAAATGCTTTTGAAATTCCACCTGCAATGTTTGAAGCACTGCACAGATGTTGACTAATTCACCTAAAGTGGCGCAGCAAGTCAATGGGAGAGCTGGAAATAGAACCCAGATGTCCTGACTCTTTTGTGATTTCTCTGTCGTCCACTACTAATCTTTAACAATTCCCCTTTTTGCAATCATGCCACCTTTCTGCAAATAAGTAAATAACACCCTAGTCATGTAAAAGCAGCAGAGAATCCTGTGGCACCTTATAGACTAACAGACGTTTTGGAGCGTGAGCTTTCGTGGGTGAATACCCACTTCGTCAGACGCATGGGTATTGTGCAGCAGAACCACCTGTCTGACATCAGAGTAAAATCTTGTAAAAAGTGAAAAATGTCTCTGTCAGGAGATGAACTACATGATATAATGCCCCCTGAAAGTGATCCAGAGTGTTCATGTTTATTTTGGCTTGGACAGCAGTTATCAATCCATGCGAAAACCTTTCCCAAGTGAATGAACATCGGGAACATTGTATGCACATTCATTAGAAGCAGGTTTAATATCCTTTGACTTTGCAAGCAAGTTGTAATCAGAAGCAGTCAAGCCTAGATGGTTTACAGTGTAGAGACGTGATTTCTCCTGACAATCTTAAAATCCCTTTTTAGCCAATAGTCCTTCTGTTATTAAAACAAGATGCTGGCCTAAGCTGATCTAGTGCCCCTCCTTCTGCCGCATTTCATATGCTCAGAGATGTTTGTGTTTTCACAGAGTCAAGAACTAACATACCAAACATTCTTAACACTTACGAGCAGGCTGCAATGTCTCATTTTGAGTACAAGTGGCATTTGTGTCCAAAGACTGATTTTTAGGTATTTCACCCAATCAATCACCTTCCAAAATATATAATAAAACTGCCACCATCTTGGTGTAGAGTGTCCCTGTCAGCACTGTTACCCATTAGTGGTACAAATAGCTGGAACGCATCTATCGGTACTGATTTCAGATACTGTGCTGTGATCCAGGGAGCTATTGCTTGAACAAGTGGTGACTCCAGGAATGACGTTAAAAAGATGGCAATGAAGGGTAAGGTCTCTGAGGAAGGATGCCTAGGTTTGAGGAGATCCGTGTAAATCTGCCCCTGTGTAGTTCCCCACGGGTTGATATCAGTACTATTAGCTCTGCATGATATTTTTAAGGGGTTTTGTTTCTTTGTTTTTTTAATTCTGAAGAACTGGAGTGATTATTACAGTGGAATTTGCTTTAGTAATTTCTTTTGGTGGGGTGAAATTCACCCCTATGTAGAGGGTGTGAGAACAAGTCCTCTGCACCACATATGTCTACTTTCTTCGGTCCTATTCTGAGGACTGATACTGGATTTACATGACCTTGTGCCACCCCTCTTCGTCTATACTAATCATTCAGCTATTTTGGTCAAATATGACTGTCCGAAACATAGCACCCATTTCTGATGTCCTGTCCCTTTAAATGTCTGAACACACACACACACACACACACAGTGTGCAGCCTCATTTTTGTGTTGATTTCAGTTTTGCAGCAGACATGCCAAACCTTTGGAAAAACCACAGAAATTGGGCTTGTTTTTGGCTTAATTGTCTTGTGAATTACTTGTTGGCTAGTTTTGGGCTTGTTGCAGCTTGTTGCTTTTTTTTTAATCGGCTCCAGCAAGCAGGGGCAAGCAGGAACAAGGGGGAGCGAGAGTCAGGGGTGCACAGCAAGGCCACCACAGTCCCCGACTGCATGCCAGGGGGATCTAGTCATATAGAGTGTTGGGGTTCTTAGGGATTGGCTTGTTTGGGCCTTCTTTTGAAATAGGATTAGCTTGATTTTTGGCTTATTGTGAAAGTCGAGGTGCTTATTTCCCACATGAAAGTTGGCAACTGTGTTTTGCAGTTAGAACAACAAAGGAGGACAATAGGAAGTTGTGTTTCTCTTAGCTCTCTCTGTGTCTATGTCTGTCTCCTTCCCTGCTTGGTCCAGCTGTAACACCATCGATGCAAATTTTCCTTGAAGGAGATATGCTCAGGCAAGACACCATGCCCATACGTTGGGCAAATGCCAGCTATTGGAGACAAATTGCTAACAAAATGCAATATAGCTCTGTGATTCAATTTTACGGAAAATCCATTCGTTGTGTTTTGGGAGACATCTGCTCTTCTTTTCTGAGTATTAACAAAGAAAGATACAAGTTCAAGATACAGACTATTACAGCCTGTACTCATACCAGTATTTCAACTGTGCAAGGGAACTCCACCATTATGACGTGGTTAAGGACGTTACAGGAAGCCTAGGAGATGGGATTCATTATAGGATCAGGGCCACTTCCTGGAAAGATGGAAACTGATCAGTGTCTTATACAGAGACACTAATAGAATGAGATGAGGACGTGCTTGAAGCTGTATGATCTGTGGTTTATTCATTAAACTGATGAGAGTAAACAAGTAAAAACCAGATACGTGGACCAACATCATAGACTTTCATATAGACAGACCCTCCTGCTTTTGATTCAAAGCATTCATATCAAGTCAGGAACTGTCTCTTGATTTGTTTTTGTTTTTGTTTTCTCTATTAGAAGAAAGATGCCTCATTTATAACAACTCGCCCTTCTTCCAAATGACTATTTTAAAAATATTGTCACTGTTGATGGCTTGTGACTATACCTTTTTCAGTCATACTCAAACATTTCAGTAAAATGTAAGAGGTTTGGGGTGGGTTTAAACAAAGAATACCAACCGTAATGTTCTCTTCTTTTAAAAAAAAAAAGACAGTGAACATATTTTAATAGATCACGCATTCCCTTGTAAGTTTGCAACCCAAAAATTGCACCAGCCTCAGAGTGCCAGAACTAGAAAGTGAAAATGACTAGAATCTTGTAAACAAGTGTGAAACTGAGTAGTCTTAATTTAATTGTGCAACAGGAGTGAAATGCAAATAGGAACTAAACAGACCTGCAGCCCTCAAATGAATATTTACTGACTCTTTATGAAACTTATTTCTTGTGATTTATATCCAGAAGCATACTTCTAGGCTGAGAAGTTAATTGAACTAGGCACATCAGTAAGTGCTGTAGAATTGGGTGCTAAACTATTATGTCAGTTAGAATCTGACCACTCTGTTAGGGTTAGTAATCTAAGGGGTTATCGGTGGGAAATTTTAAAGTCACATCATTAGCGTTTTTATTGCAGCTGTGGCCCTGTAACCCCAGGGGTCTGTAGATATGAAGGGTGAGACTGCACATTTGCTGAATGCTTTGGGCAAGGGGCAGTGCACATCTGTAGCACCTCAGGAAGAGTTCTGGGAAGTAAATGTGACTCGGTCTCAGCTCCTTCCCTGATGCTCTTTTTCTCCCACGGGGAAATCATTTGCACCACCACTGTACTGGTGCAGCTGACTTCCTCACCATGCCCTGCCAGTTCCATTTCCTGGCACATGGAGGCAAAGGAACTCACATTCCAACTACCTTCAGCCCCTCCCCATCTACCTGCTCAGAAAAGGTCAAGGCAGCCCCCCCCTTTATCCCCTCATCCCTATGGCCCAGCCTTGATATGGGGAGTGCTAGCATGGCTATCTAGGGAGGCCGGGGGGAGGTGTTTTACTTTCCCGTTACTCTCCTGCATGGCTGTGATAGGGCCAGATTATGTCCCAGCCTAAGTATTTAGAAATTATATCATGATCAACTCCAATACCCCTATTCAATAGTAATGATGCGTTGCATTTATAAGGCATTTAATCCCAGTAGCTCCAGGTGTTCTGCAGAGGTTAATCAATCAACCCTCCATTTTACAGATGGGGAAACCAAATTGCAGAGAAGTTAAGTAATTTACCCGAGGGTCACTAAGTAAGTCAGCAGGAGAGCGGGGAAGAGACTCCATGCCAGAACTCCTGACTGTCAGTCTCATGCTCAAACCACTAGATTACGCTCCCTTTCCATACAAATTGTGGCTGTACAGAGATAGGCAACCAGCAATCCTGTACTGCTGTTTGTTACAGTGAATGTGCCTGTCCATGTAAAAGAAAGCTTGGGGAAAATAATAGAAACCAGCTGCCTAATCTGATCCTTTACTGGATAAAAGCTTGGACCTGATGCAGCATGTACTGATTTTGTTAAGGGCTTGAGGCCGAGGAAAGAGAAAGAAAATAAAAGATGCCTTTAAGATAAGAAAGTTTCAGAAACTAATCCCTGGACTTGCTTTCTAGCTAGCAGTACTGCTTAGAGCTCAATCTGTTCCAATTCTCCATGTGCTGTCTGCTTTTCCCCTTCAAGGTCTTTGGAAGGGCTGCGTTCAATTTCAGCAAGATGTTTCATAGCCCATTGGGTGGTCATCTCAACTGCTTGTTAAAAGCCTGCCGTTTCCCAAATGTTCAGAGTATAAAACAGCAAATGTGCATATTCACTGCACTGTTGTAACTCCTTTAAAACTCAATTTGCAAAACGCTCATGTGAACGTTAGGTAAGCCAGGGGCAGGGGAACAAGTGGATTTCATCTCCAATTTAGGCAAGAAATATTATTAAAGCTCAGAGTGTATGTTCAGTGCTGGATAGACAAAAAGGGGGAAAAGCCTCACACTTGAGGAGCACATATATTAAGGGTCTGAGCCAGCAAGCTGTTTTATGAGAGGGCAACCCTGCAGCCGTAGAGAACAGCTGGCCTAACATTATTTACTTGCTGAGACCAGCGATCTTTAGCATCTGTTGCAAAGCTTTACAAAATGATAGGCACAGAGGAAAATTGTAAAGGGTTAAAGTCACCCCTATGCAGATGCCCCATGCAAGACCTATGACCCACTTAATTAATTAATTGAACTGATATTTAGGACTTGTGCTTGCCTCCTATGCAGGAATGAATTTCACCCATACTATATAAGATTCTCTCAGGCTCTGGGTATGAGCTCTTATGTGTATATGCCAGATATGGACACACTGCATGGAAATCATTCATTAAAATGTGCTAGAGGATGTATGGCAGGTGGCTAAGCTTGCCAAATGGAACTGTCCATTTCTACATCATTCCCAGCCTTCCTACATTAATCGCCACAGATAAGGACAGGCACAATTTGTGTAGCAGTGCAATTGCCATGGAGGAATCTAGTTAAAGCTGGGGCGTGCACTAGCTTCACTTGTGACAGGAATAATACAGTCATGGCAAGCATCACAAGAAGGTGCTTACACATGGTCTTCTGAGTTCTTCTTCATAGCATGCGAGCAAATGTTCAGTCTTGGGAAGACATGCTATCTTGCTGTTAGTCTTTAATCATTCAAGGGTCTGTAGGCAGGATCTTGGAGAGGGAGCTGGATCAGCAGCAGCTGAGTTTGCTATCTGCCTTATACTCTGATCACAGTCAGTTCCTGCAGCAGAAGAAGGGGCAGCAATACTTTGCATTCGTAGAGCCCTTAGAAAACATTAAAGGTATGTCTACACTGAGATAAAAGACCTGTGGCACTGTCCTGGCTGGCCCATATAAGCTGACTTAGGCTCATGGGGTTTCAGCTGCAGGGCTATAAAATTGTAGATGTTTGGACTTGGGCTGGAGCCCAGGCTCTGAGACCCTGGAAGGGAGGAGGGTCTCAAAGCCTGGACTCCAGCCCAAGCATCTGCACTGCAGTTGGATAACCCTGTGGCCTGAGCCCCACAAGCCCAAGTCAGCTGACCTGAGGTGTGAGACTCAGAGCCATAGGTTTTTTTATTTCAGTGTAGACACACTATTAGTAAGCCTCAGAACAACCCTCTGGGGTAGACAGACGTTACTGGTATACCAAAAGGGGTAAACTAAGGCACAGAACAACTAAATGACTTGATAACAATGTTAGATAGTGAGTGATGGACAAAACTTGAACCCAAGTGTCCTAGCTCCCAGGTCCCTTGCATGAATCACCATGCAGCATTCCCACAGATCAATGGCTGGACCAGTACCGTTACATAGCACTTCGGACATTCTCTGTCCTGGGACTAACAGAGCTAGGTTACATTTACAGACAGATTCCATGAATGTATGAAGGACAGTGTAGAGGTGATGAGGAGAAATACTCCCTCCCAGATCCTACCAAAGGAGACCATTATGAAGGTGATTTCCAAAAACTTCTATGTGAATATTAAACAGAATTGATATAGAAAATGTTATTATTAATTGGCCTTTAAATGCAAAATATTCCACATAAGAGGCCCCCAGTGGATCCTAATGATAGTCCCATGATTGCTTGCTTGCCTGCTTTTCGAGATAGCAGGCACATCACAATAAGCAATTGGCTTTAATTTTGCCAGTCAGATTACTTATTGAATGGGTTATTGAAATGGAAGGCATTTGTTTCTTTGGTTTACAAACTAATTTAAAAAGCTTTAATTAAATACCATTTTGGCTTTGGAATTTTTTTTTAAAGGAGCATAAAAGTGAACTGTAATGGTCTTGTTCAATCTAATTAAACTTTTCAAACAGTGTTTTTCTAATGGACTGCATGGTGGAGTAACAATCCATTCCAGCCTACCAGAGGAATAAGCTCCTTGCTACTCGTTCCCCTTGTTCTCTACTATATCTCTCCTCGTGGTGGGAATGGGGGCGGCGGGGGTGTCTGTTTGGAGTCAGAGTGAGATTTGGGAGATGGAGCGAGAGAGAGAGAGAGAAAGTACCAGGACTGGAATTCTAATGAATCTGGGGTCATCAGACACTCCATCTGAGTCACATGGTTATGCTGTATTTCCTCCTCTCTCCTTGTCTACCCAAAGTGTGAGTGAGGTGAAGAAGATCTCTAAAGATGGTGGGCTTTACTGCCATTGGATCAATGAGCTGACCCATTGAATGGAATTGAACACTGTGGTGAGGTATTTTAGCTGGTTCTTTCCCATGTACACACCTATTAGGTCTCCTGGAGCACAGCAGAATGTCAGACACTAAGGGTATATCTACACTGCAGACTTACCCCGTCACCCCTAGGCTTGAGACTCCAAGATGGAACATCCACACTGCTATTTTTAGCGTGCTGGCTCAAACCTTGCTAGTGCTAGATGGACATAGGCTAGTGATGGGGGAGACACTCCCAGTTGTACTGTGGACATACCCAAAGTCCACACTGCTGATGGCTCCATTTAGGAAGCAGCTCAGCAGGTCACTAGTAAGAACTTCTATTCCTTCTATCTCTTGGTTGCAAAATTAGGGCTCTGGTTACGTAGCTTATTCCTTTCTCAGAAATAACATTTTGTCCTTCTCTTGCACCTCACATCTGAAGATCTCAAAGCACTTTACAAGCAGTAGTTCATTGAATCTGAGAACCCCTCTGTGAGGTTATTAATAGTATGATCCCAGTATTGCAGATGGGGAAATCAAGGCACAATAAGACTAAGCAGCTTGCCCAAGATCCCACAGTGTGCCAGTGTCAGATTTGGGAATAGAGGTCACTAGAGAGGGGCCAATTATTAACACATTATTATATGATTATTGTTACTATTATTATATTATTAGCTCTTGTTTTCCATGTAGGAGGCAGTCCAGGATTTGACTTCAGCCCTCAAAGAGGATGCAGCAGTGGTAATCCCAGAGATCCTGTCTTTAAAGCATGAAGCCCAAGTGCTCATCACTCAGTGGCTACTTGACCACTGCAGGACTGTGTTAACCAAACTTGTTGCCGATAAGGACCTTCCAAAGGAAGAGACTCTCAAGGATCTCATTGTTATTGGTGGATCTTTAATTAAAATTAACAGTAAGGAAGTAAGATGTCACATCTTATATACAGACATCTTAATTGCAGGTGGTAAGTTCTCTTCCTCCTGTTCAACAAGCCATTTTAACTGTAAGAGTTTGAGTATAGATACCATGATACTATGCATCATTGTGTCCCCCCAAAGTACTTTACACATGCAGCATGCAGGAATCACTTTGCCTACTGTGGGAATGTAGAGATTCGGGGGATAGAAGGCAGCAAATGTTACACACCCATACTATAGAACCGTTTAGGAGAGAAATGTCAGAATATTTCATCACCCTGGAACTGCAGGTGAATGTAAGGAGGCAGAAGGTGATAACACAAACTAGAATGGGACTGGGCATTGAGGCTAACACCCCACCTTTTGAGAAACGGCTATGACATCTTCAGTGGGCATGACCTCAGTGTTATATCTCTTCCAAGAGAGCGTTGGAATGGGTACGGTTCCTATTATCACCATGCAAGGTCATCACCAGTGCTGACCCCAAAGCCATCACCAGCTACACTTCAGACGGGGCCCTTCTTTTGAGACCTTCCAACCTAACTACTGAACAGGCTCGCTGGTATTTACTCTAATGGAAGGGCCAGTGGCCTCTCCATAGTTAAAGCTGAAGTGAGTTCTGCACTGAAAGGAGGGATTATGTAGCATCGGACTAGTGCCAGTGTGGTGCTCAGTGCTGAGCACAGATGAGACCCGGTCCCTTCCAGTCCCAAAACTTAACAGATTAGAGCTGGCGTGATCAGAGTCAGATCATAGTGAGTCACAGGGAACTGATGGAGAAAGTCACATATTTTTATACTGATGAAAACAAAGGAAATGTTTAGAAGACCCAAGACAATCGGACGTGGTTTCAGATTCTCAGTTAGTTGTTCCATAGTAACCAATTCACTTACAAAAGAACTCCAAATGCTTAACATCTGTTTCCATAGTCTAAAAGTTCATTATTGCAAGTAGAAAGTGAAAATCAATACCCTCAGGTCAGCTTAGAATAATAGAGTGATTTGGCTGTAACACTGGTGTAATTGTTGTAGGTTTCCTTGGTGTATCTTTCTGGATCGGGTTTATGTTAATTAGTCACTTTATTGGTATTGACCAACAGGGAGATATGAGGATGCCCTTCTACATCTTCAGGGGTCATTTGGCCAGGCTATAGCCGACAAATCTGCCAACGCTCGACTTGCTGTGCTGCAAATGAAGAGGAGAAACATGCTGCCGGCTGCTCACTCCTTGAGCATTTTAGCTGAGAAAGGCCACGGGGAGCTGGGATTCCTCTTGAACTTTTTAGATGCTAAGCAACGACAGAACCTCTCTCAGGTACATCTTTCTTTGATGCCTCCTCTAAAGCCACAATAAACAGATCCACTTTGGGAGCCTTGTGCACCTGCTAATGCCTTGGGAAAAAGACAAAATTAGGCTCAGCATGGTGGGTAACATATGGAGTTTTTTTGTAAGTTAGCACTGAGCCCTGTGATTTGCAGAAGGCCAAGTTTGCAGAGGAGTGAGAGGGGGTTAAATAATGGAGGAATGAATAGTTGCCTTCCTCCTCCTTCCTGATTCTGGAGGGGAGATTGAGTCTCAGTTTGAACCCAATGACTGTTTTTATTGCTTGAGTATAATCAGTAATCCTGATTCAGTTTATACTGAGTCACCAGCACCACTTCCTGCACAATTCATGGGAATTCCTTGGAAGTCTCCACTTCAAGCGTTGACCAACCCTAACCCTGTTTAGTTCAAATACTGTGGTGACAAGGGCTATATGAGTGGGAGGGCGAAATGGACCAATAAATAGAAATTTTACAAGACCATTGCCCAAGGTATAGCATGCATCAAGGCATCACTTATTCTGAAAAGTGATAAACCAGGAGAAGGTCAGTCTGATTATGAGCAGCACTAATATTCACTTGAGCATCTGCAATTCTAATTACCCAGAAGCTCTGTGTTCTGAGAATGCTCCTTCCTAATCAGAATCAGTTTGCTTCCTTTTATTCAATTTGTGGATTGTGGTTTGTGTGTGCTCTGGTGGGAAGCTATATTGTTATGCTTTCTCCTGGGTTATACAACAAGGACAATTCTGATACTCTAAATGCATCTTGAGGGGAGTACTTTGTATGTATTTTAGTGAACCAGCAGGAGGACATAAGTAAACAAGTATTAATTTACCAGTCCCTAGATATGCTCCATTATCATGAAAAAAGCCTCTCTCCTCCGGATAATATACAAAGTTCACTCTGCTGGGGGAAGAGCTAGGCAATATTAAAAGTAATTTGCAACCATCAACAATATAAAGATGATAAAGGTGCAATCAAGTGTTTCTGTGGAGACCCAAGAGAAGGTGCCTCTCAGTGAAGATAAGGTTTACAGCTAAATTCCCCAAGTGGCCAGGTCACTCTGTATGGGAATCTCATAGCTATATCCCTGCTCACTGCTCTGAAAGCACAGGAGTTCCTTCGTGTTGCTGATAAGAAAAATGTTCTTTTTGCACAGTTTAAACCAGCCTGACTTTTGGGGCACTCAGTGGTGCTAATGAAATTTTCAGAAGCAGGAGAACACGCTTTTTTCTGCCTTTTGTGGGCAGCTTTAGCAATGGGTCTGGAACCAAACCTTTGCCAGTGGCTGATTTAATCTGAAATGTTCCTCTCTCCTGCCAGAGAGGAGGCAGCTGGGCTGGTTTCAAAGAAGGAAGTTGATAGAATTATTAAAAATAAAACTAGACTCTCTTAATATTTTGTTTGTAATCTCATGGATGGTGGAACTGAGTCCACATTTGGACTTCAGCCACCTGGAGGTCTTTTCACAGGACATTTGTCTTGATTGCAACTTGCTGCAATTATTTTTATTAGTGATTAGTCCAGAATGAAACTTGTGAACTAGGCACCCCCAGGTGGTTCAGTAATTGAAATCCCCACTGGACTGTTTTCCAGGTGTTTTACCTGTAAACCCTTGTTGGGCACACATGGTAGTTTAAATACCCATGTGTGAAAGGGAGTTCTTGGTAAAAGCACAGAAACAATTGGACACACTTTGTGCTAATATAAGTAAAAGAGGACCTCAAAGTGCTTTACAGAGATGAATCAGTTAATCCTAACTAAACCTCTGGTGGGTTGGTTCCACTGTTACCTCCAGTTTATAAACTGGGAAACTGAGACATAGAACCATTCAGTGAGTCACCCAAGGTCACACAGGGAATCAGTAGCAGAGCTGGAAATAGAGCTGAGGAGTCCTGACCCCGCTTCCCCAGTCCTTGCTCTAACTACTCAGAAGGAAAAGTATTATTGCAGAGGTGTTTGGGGATAAAGGGTACTGTAGAAATATGTGAGCATTATCCTGGAGTCTGGTCCAACAAGTTAAAAACAAATTAAAAGCTATCTGCATGAAAAAGGGTGGAGAAAAGAGATCTCCTGACACTTAGCAAGAAGGCCTTATTAAAAACTTAATAAGCAAAGTAATTACAAATAATAAAACCTTCCCGCTACAGAAGGTATTTACAGAAGGAATACCACTGCTGAGGAGTCTGAAAATAGCGGAAAGGTCATTTGGGCCTAAGAGACTGAAAGATTTATTTGACTCCAGAAGGTCAGAGAAAAGGAGCTTGCTCTGTCTGACCCTGCAATTTCTGATGTCAGAGGTTAAAAATTTGTTGCTGGTTACCAGCTGTTGGTTTCTCCCCTGAGCTATTTGCAACTGCATCCCCACAGCAATACTTTCAGAGCCCAATGGAGCCCTGCTGTGAGCTGGTGTGATTCCAGCAACATCTGAAACTGGCTTTCAGTGTTAGGCAGCATGCTGGCCCACTCCACACACTGCTGCATGCAGGAAAACTCAGAACTGGCTTTGAGAGCAGTGCTAGTCACTGGGAAATACAGAGGTTTTGGTTTGGTTTTCAAAGCAATCTAGGGGATTTTGACACATACGTCCTGTTGAAATTCAAAGCCCCAAACTGCTTTGAAAATCTCAGCCAAAGGCCTTAACAACAATCTGAAAGAGGACAGAAGCTTATCTGCATACGGAGTTGGCAGTCTGCTCTCACCCTAATTTTTCCTGATGCAAACATTTAAACAGTTGAGGTCAGGTTGGTGATGGGAAAAAAGAAAGATGTTTCTTGACTGCAAAGCAACTTGCCTGTTTTCTGCATACCTTTTCTGTGGTTGCTCTATAAGTGTCTTTGTTCAGAAGCAGCTGTACAGACTGGGCTGCTAATTAGTGTGTTTTATCTGTATTGTACATTCAAATGGGCCCTCTGCCATTCCGTTATAATAAACTAGAGACTAGGCAGCTTGCAAGAGCACGATCATCATGTTTATTCCAGCAGTGGAAACAGAATAGTATAATTTAGTTCTCACAAACTCTTCCTGTGAGTTTGGTTGAGGGGAGTCATTCGTAATTTCCCACCAACTAGCTTGTTTAATCCAGCAATATCAGGGATACTTGCTTTCTGTCAGAAGGAGTCAAAGCAGAAACTCACTGAACAATCGGAGTTGCCTCTGCTATATTGAGCTTAACTTGATTCCTGCTCGACGAAGTTCAGTGCAAAGTTAATCAATAAAGATTGGAGCCAACTGGAAACGGTCTTCAAGACAGCAACAGAAATGTGCATAGGTGGTTTCTCTGTCATTGAGAAAATATTTATCCTTAAAAGGATGAAGCGTTGTCTCTTAACTATACAAACATGTATTTCAAAGAAATGACCTGTGCTTTTTAGGGCAATGTGATCTAGCACTCAAGGGGAAAATTCTGTCCTGTTAGGATGCTCCTGACATAATGCTGCGGGGTTTTTTGGTTCCTGGTTCTATCTTGACCTTCTATTAAAATCTGGCAGCTAAGAAAAACCCAGTATATTGGATAGATGCTTTCAAAACAGCTCTGAATATGTCACATTTGGTAACCTTTAAATTGTATAGGCAAACAGAGGTCTGACATGTTTTCGGATAAACCACCTGGCACCTTTAGGGCCAGATCCATTGAAGTCAATGGAGCGCCACTGATTTACAGCAGCTGAGGATCTGGCCCCAAGTCATGCATTTCTAGGTACAGGCATGTGAGTCTCAGTGTTGACGAGCATGGTCATAAATGGAATTCCACATCCTTAATGTAGGAATGACTGGCCTTGAGTTCTGCCTAGACCATTAGGAGCAGAGAGTTGTTCCATATCAGGAAACGTAGTATTGATAGGCTCTCAGATTTGACCACTGATGTTGACGCATCTTTTAAGTGGGTTCATTGAGTAATAACCAGTTCTAATCCAGTTCCGGCTGGCAATGATTGGAAGTTATGCCCATATAGTGCCCGCGCAGTAACCTGTGTGAAATGAGGCAGTGGGGTTTCAACCCAGTTACTGATTGAGCCATGTCAATGTGACATAAAATCACTATCACAACTGGCAGTGTCCTCAAAAAAAGCCATGCACTGGTGGTAAAATTCAGAGCACCAGTACAAGGCTTATAGACTACTGAAGTCCCAAATAAGCTTTCCTAATAGGCCCTGTCCTGGTGCTTTCCATAGAAGGGAATTTTTGGGTGCACAAAAAAAAAAACTACCCTAGAAGTGGGTAAATGTTGGGTGGGAGGCAAGTTTGCTTATGCTGTATCTATACTATGGATGAGTAGAGCAGTGGTTCTCAAACTAGGGCCGCCGCTTGTGTAGGGAAAGCCCCTGGCGAACCAGGCCAGTTTGTTTACCTGCCATGTCCGCAGGTTCAGCCGATCGTGGCTCGCACTGGCCGTGGTTTGCCACTCCAGGCCAATGGGGGCTGCAGGAAGCGGCAATGGCCGAAGAACGTGCTGGCCACCCTTCCGGCAGCCCTCATTGGCCTGGAGTGGCAAACTGCAGCCAGTGGGAGCTGCGATCAGCCAAACCTGCAGACGCGGCCAGTAAACAAACCAATCTGGCCTGCCAGGGGCTTTCCCTGAACAAGCAGCGGCCCTAGTTTGAGAACCACTGGAGTAGAGGACTCCATTTTCCACAGCTGTTAGTCAAAAGCCTTCCATTAGCACTAGAATTCACACCAAGTAATGAAAACTGCTGCTGGAAGAGAATAAGGAAGGCCAGCATTTGTTACCTCCTTTTCCCCTAACACCTCAGTTCAAGAAAGTACTTAAGTACATGCTTAATTTTAAGCACCTTGAAACCAATGGGATTTAAGCAGGTGCATACAGTTAAATATGAGCTAAAGTCTTTTTGAATGGAGCCTAAGAGAGGGCCCAGTCCTGTGACCAGGTGAGCAAATCCATCTCCCACCAAAAGATTCTGCAGGTGGAGCCATTGATAGAAATTTCAGAGAAACTCATCAGGAAGCAACCTCACCCAGAGGGGCCACATGTGTCTGGAATGTTCAAAGCCAGCCAACCTTGGCCCAGTCTGAAAACAACCAGGTCCCTGAAGAAATAATTATATCATATCAAGAGGCGCTGTGACATAACTTTTGAAATCTTCCACTGTTTGGAAGGTTTGCTCACCAGCAGCACTTGGCAAGGCTACATGCTTTCCCCAACTGCCAGTCTTTTGACTCAGCCTAAAACATCTGCTTCAATTCATGATGCCACTAATGAAACCAGCCATCCAGGGCTTAAATGCTCTTAGCCAAGACTGGCCTAAGACTTACGTTTGTGATCATGTTGTTTATAATGTAAGTATTCCCTCTGCTACCTCATGTCAAAGCACTGCTTCATTTATTAGTATTAGCAATAATGAGAAATGCGTTAGAGGCACATAGTTCTAATGGAACTTTCCTTATTGATCTTTCTGAACCTGAAAAATGATGTGGCTCTTTCAGCCTTCTGAGTCGTGTCGTTGGATTGTGGGGTTTTTTGTTTGTTTGTTTGTTGTTGTTTTTTTTCCTTTTGACAAGAGCTCATAGCTAACTTGCGTTCAAGAATAATGGTTAGCAAAGCCATCAGATGGCCAGCTTTCCCTGAAACCTGAATCTTTCTTTTTCAGTCTAGCTCCAACTTTGCTACAAAGACATGGGAGTTTACATGGAGATTTCCCCCTTTGTGTTTTTAACATGGTTGCTTCAGAATTATTTGTCACATTTTGCTTCAGGTATAGCACTACAGATAGCTGAATGAAAACAATGCACCAGCATAATTGGTACTCTGACAGATATGGCAGTTTCCTGCAATATCCTTGCAAAACCTTATTGTATTAAGTTCCAAAGACTATACTTTGGGGACAATATGTGTTAAGTGGATTCCCTGGGGAATCCCTGGGGAAAGGTGAATACAAATTCCCCAACTCCCGTTATGCAAAAACCTAGATGTTTGAAGCTATGCTCTGTGGAGAGGGTCATTGCCTGCTGATTACCTGTTAGAGGAAAGCCAAGGTCAAAGGCCTGAGCTCTATAAAGAAATGGCTGGATCTATCCAGTCTTTGTTCTGGTTCTGGATTTAAGTTAGATTAATTGGTAACAACCAGGAAAACCCAATTGTTGGTTTTGAAGGACTAAAATCTACCATAACCCCAGGTTGGAGCTGGTGGGTGACCTCTGTTAAGGTTTTTAGCATGCATATAGGTTCTTTATTGTCTTTTATATGTTTTCTCTATGACGCTTTTACCTTCATAATAAATGTGCTTGCCTAGAAGGAGTTGTGTGATAACTTGTAACTGCAGGTGACACACTGGCCATTGCCCTGGGAGAGAAAGCAAAGTGAAGATGCTGGCTTTTTCAGAAAGGCTGGCTTGCTGGGGATAACAAAGTGCAAGACAGGCAGCTGTGTAGACTTAAAATCTCTGGTCAGGACGGAGTGTGACGTTGCCGAGAGCTGGATGCCTAAAGGGAGTGCCCTTGATGGACCATGGAGGAGGAGTACCGGCGCAGTTGCCCTGAAACTATGACAGGGACATAATGCACAGGAACTACTTAAATAATTAGTGCCACAGGATTCTTTGCTGCAGGAACTACTTAAATAATTTTACGCAAACCATCCAAGAGTGAAAACAGCAAAATCCAAACAGTTTCAGAAGATCTGTTTGTTCTCTGTCTTGCTGGAGCTGTCCCAAAAGTGACAACGTAAATGTGGCTTGATGAGCGTGCACGTTAATCATCTCTTAATGACCCTTTGTTTGGCGTGTTGAAGGGGTTTCTCACCACCTGACTTAAAATGCAACCGAGGATCTAAGAGTCAAGGGTTTTTCTGCTTCATGCATCATCACTCGTGACAGAGATTCTGCCAATCGGATTTTATCCTCAGTTGAATCTGTGCAGCCCCATTATCTTCAATGTGTGAAAGAAGCTAGAATTTGGCCTTCCAGCTGGGCTTCCACCTGTTGAGGGTGTGTGAATCAGATAATAATTCAGCTCATTCTACTGCTGGGCTGGCTCTGCACTGTGACCAGAAGCACATTTTTTTTATTATCCCTAATCTGAGAGCAGACAACTCTGTCTACACCTAAGGCACAGAGCAATTGACTAAAAGGGAGTAATTTGTATACAGTCATCTTTCAGAGCAGAACCACACTTTAAACAGAGAAGAGCAAATTGTTTCCATCAAGATACAGCTCTGTCTGCATTTCATGGTTCATTTCCTCCATTAAAGGGCTTTCATTTCTGCACATAGTAGTTTAAAAGGAGGAAACTGGACTTCAGAAGGAACACACTGAGAAAGAAGTAGCAAAAGTCCACAGCCCCAAAATAGGGCCTGATTCTGCATTCACTGAAGTCAGTGGCAAAGTGCCTATTGATTTTGTTTGTACAGCATCATACCCATTAGACCCTGATTCTTTTGGGTAACAACATTCTTGTCCCTGGAGAAAACTTGCAAAACTGCACAACCCTCACTGCTCCCACAACCAAATGGATACATAGGCATGTAGCTCATCATTTCACCAGTGGAAAGATGTCTCTCCATATAGCTTAGGTAACAGTTTGTGGTCACCACCAGGCCCACAGACGCTGACTCCGAGGGTGCTCCCACAGAAAAAAAAATGGTGGGTGCTGAACACCCACCAGCAGCCCCCACATGCACATCAGCGCCTTCCACTGTCCCCCAGCACCTCATGCCCGCTGCCATCAGCTGTTCCACGACCTGCAGGAAGCGCTGGGGAGTGGGAGGGAGAAGAAGCGGGGAATCGTGCTCAGGGGAGGGGGCAGAACAGGGTAGGAAGAGACAGGGCAGGGGGCCCTTGCGGTAACGGGTGGAGTGGGGGCGGGGCCTGGGGCAGAGCCGGGGGGAGCACCCCGCCACATTAGAAAGTCAATGCCTATGACCAAGCCAGATTGGATTTAAACTAATAATAGAATTAGAGATACAAGACTACATTTCCAGACGCTTTTCCTTTAATAGGCTTCTTAGTTATCAAATGCCATTGGAAATTTTACCAAAAACCAAAGTAACTAAGCTCACGTTCTTCCCAAATGAAAACATAGGTTTATCAGTAGATATTTGGAATACAGTCTGTGAAATTCACTGAATCCCAGGCTAACCTTTTCAGCACTCCCACGGAACAGCCCTCACAAGAGGTTTACAGACCCTTAGTCCTCCTACTGTAGACAGAGACTCCAGGAAAGTGTCTTAGCCAAGGGGCAGGAAGAAAATATCAAGTAGGTAATTATCGTTATCAACCGAGGGTGACAAACAGCTCACAGTAACCACCAAAAGCCCATCTGAGAATGAAGAGAATTAAGACACTTTCCTGGAAAGATTACATGGACACAACCTGTTAGAATCCTTGAAAATCATGCATGACACCTCTAGGGAACAAAACTGAAGGTGTGTCTACATTCCAAAAAAAACCAGCAACCCGGTGGCAGTAAATCTCAGAGCCTGGGCGAACTGACCCAGGCTCACCAAAAATTGCAGTGTAGATGTTCCCGGTTGGGTTAGAGCCTGGGCTCCAAGACCCACCCCCCCGGGCCAGTTCCACAGCCCAAGCAGGAATGTCTATACCATTAATTTTAGCCCCATAGCACAAGCCACATGTGCCCAAGTCAGCTGAGCTGGGCTCCAAGACTTGTTCCACTATGGACATATCCTGACATTTTTAATAATTTTCTCTAATGATCAAGAACTGCAAATCTGGGTCCATTTTTACATATTATTAATTAGTCTTTCCATAGAATCTTTGAAGTTAGAGATGGGCAAGACCTCTGAAGTCAATCTAGCCCTGATGAGAAAGTCCACCGTATAATGGAACATTACGACTTTTCGGTAGTTTATTTTTTCTCCCAGCATCCTATAGACTTTAACATGCACAAAAATGTCCCTTGCTATCGATTCTATAAAAGCAGTCAAAAAACCCATGGAAAAATTACTGTGCTCTGTTCAATTCTATGGTTTGCAACAATTTCTATAAATCTAATGTGGTCCTTTTCCATCATACTCTATAGGACTTTTGCATGAGGGACTTTCTGGTCTAGTTTTGTAAGAAAGACACTGAGCACCTTTACAAATGTGAACAAACCTCTATACCATGTGACACTGGTCAGTGTTGTTCCTGCTTTACAGATGGGTAAACAAGGCACAGAAAAGCAAAGCGCTTTGACAACCTGGATGAAAATAATGCATCATTTAACCTCTTTAGTAACACACGCTCTGTAGAGGTTTGTTTTAGGGGGTAGCGAGGTGGCTTCCCCTTAAGTGCTGAAGGCCAGTGGCCAGCCAACCCTCATCACAGAAAGAAGAGCTTCAGCCCATCTGTGCTCCACCTTGATGGGGCCTGATGGAGGATTAAGCAATTCCCCTGTAAAGGGCAGCAGGAAGATGGGGGGAGAGGGGGAGTTCAGGAAATTGCAGAAAGGCTCCTGCAGGGAAGATACTGACACCAGGGGAGTTGGGAAGTCAGAGCCAGGAGGCTGAACTCCAGCCTGGAAGTGCCTGGGAGTAACTGTTGCTAAGGGCCCAGCTCTGGGAAGAAGGGCTCAGGACTCCCACTGGAGGGGACAGAGACACTGAACTGGGGTTGGGGCCGGGAAGGTCAGGTGAAAGGAAAAAGAAACGAGACCCCAGGAGAGAAATGTTTAACTTCCCTCTGGACTGAGTTATTAAGGGGCTCTGAAGAGGGGAACAGGCAGGGTCCTGCAGAGTGACGTCCATGGTTGTGCTGAGCAGGCAGCTGACCTTGTTCCATAGTAGAATGGCTGCCAAGACCAAAATTCCTTTCAAGTTTACATTTGAATATGATTGGGACTTCCAGGCTGATATTTGAATATGATTATACCCATGTTCTCTCCCAGCCCATGTGCATCTGGTGTTTGCCTTTAAGACTGGCTTGAGTGCTTAAATGAATAGGGATGTAGTTAAGAAAGTGTTTAAATACTTTTTTTTGTGAATCAAGGCCTTACGGAGGAGATATGGCTCAAAGGACTGTGATGTACAAAGCTAACAAAGAAGCTAGCAGACTCTAAAGCCCTGATTCAGCACGATGCCTAAATTAAGCCTATGAGTAACTCACTGCATTCATTGGGAATGCTCACATGCTTAAAGTTAGGGATAGTATCAATGGGACTGAGAAATGGGTCAGCACTGAAAGCGCTCAGGAGAAAAGCCTTCGTGCAGAGACTAAGTCATGTGTAGAACAGACTCTATCAAAGGCAGTAAACAGAACTTCAGCCATAAACGTATTAAAGAGAGGAAACAACACAGCATACACAGACTAAACAGATGGATGGATGTGCACAGTAGCTGAAATACTATTTGTCTGGCTCATTTTTAAAGGAATAATTACCCAGCACTTTCTCTATCCATAGGTAGCCGCCCAGGAAGGAAATGCATTGATTAAGGACCATCACTATGAGACGGCTCTAAATTATTACTCACTGGCCATCTTAACAAGCAACAATAATCCACGCTACCTTCGGCAACGTGCTGCCTGCCTAATGCACCTGAAGGAATATGGCCAGGCTTTAAAGGACGTGGACAAGGTGATCCAGAAACACGAGTCTCATGGCCTAAGAGCTCAAGTGGAGGATCACTGCTCAAAGGGTCAGATACTCTTATCACTTGCAGATGTAGAAGCTGCAGTTAAACAATACATTCAGGCATTGCAACTAGACCAGTCCCTGGCCTTGTGCGGCATCACTAACGGCCCCGGTAGGAAAATTTTGGCCCAAACATTTCACCAAATTGCACAACATTATTTTGAAATTCCCCGTTACGAAGAGGCCTGGAAAACTGTGGCTTATGGTCTCATAATTGACACAAACAATAATGAACTCAAGAAACTAAAAACAAGAATTAAACGAGAGGCATCTGGGTGCAGCGTTCATTAATCTGTTCGGTTTTGCCCAAGGATCCATTGGTTATGGGTTTTGTTTATGTGAGAACAAAGGAGAGGGTTAGAAGTTTACCATATACAGCACCATCCAATTAATGTTCCAAGTATCTTGTATATACACACTGTGCATTGCATGGCACAATATGAGCTCTGTACTGTGTACAGCAAAATCAAGGGATTCAGTGCAACAAGTTACAAACATTAGAGCAAAACTGACCAAGAAATTCAAGTAAAGGAAGGTCAAGGAGTGCAAACTTCAATATCCAGTATCTTTTTCAATTATTTTTCACAATTTTATTAACATTTAAGATAATCTAAAAATTAATTCTGGCTAACACATAGTCTTCTATCAGATTGAAGGGACATTCTAAATGGCTGTGCAATGTTTGTGAATAATTACTGTATTAATGCTATTGACTGCTATTCTTTTCTGTACCTTTAAAATTCTTTAGCTGTCTCAAGGGGTCCTGTGCTGTACATGTCAAATGGAAGCATTATGACTGTTGCAACAAATAAGACATTTGCTATGCATTTGCTGTTTATCATTGGTATTCAGTGTTGACAATAACCCAATCCTGAGATAAGGAGAGCTCCACATATGCGTTTGTGAACACTCAGCACCTTTACCAAGCAGACCACAAATGCTTTATAGAGACAATAGCTCGTAGGCTAAAGAGACAAGGAAGATTTAAAATAAGTGATTAAAAAATATACCTTATTCATTGATTCACAGGAAAATCATAGAAAGAGCTCAATATACAGACTGGAGTGGGCAAACTTTTTGGCCCAAAGGCCACATCTGGGCATGGAAATTGTATGGCGAGCCATGAATGGTCATGGTTCCTGGCCAATGGGAGCTGCGAGGGCAGCACTTGAGGCAGGGACAGTGTGTGGAGCCCTCTGGCTGCCCTTACACATAGGAGCCAGAGTGGGGACATGCCACTGCTTCTGGGAGCCACACAAACCCGTGGCACGTGTGGAGCAGGGCAAGCCCCGGACCCCACTCCCTGTCGGAGCTCAAGGGCTGGATTTAAACATCTGAAGGGCCAGATCCAGCCCCCGGTCCATAGTTGGCCCACCCCTGATACAGACCCATAGCCTCAGGTTATCCTTATATAACATTTATATAGTGGTATTCCCTAGAGGGCAATCAGGTCAGGGCCATGCTGTGCTAGGGGCTGTACAATTGTATAGCAAATGACAACCCTTGCACCAAAGAGCTTGCAGTCTAAGAGACAAGACCCAACAGGCTGGTGGAATTCTACTGGATCAAATAGAAAACATAGTGCAGAGAATGGTGCATTGGCTGGGGAATGAACCAGACAAAAACCTTTCCAGTCGGCATCCATTTTGGATCTAGACTGAGTGCACAAAGTGCAGAGCAATGGCACATGGGGCCCAGAATACCAGTGCTTTATAATCACTTTGCATTGGTGTAACCAGTGACTCCAGGTGGTGTGTTCCATCTCCGATACCAATGAGTCCATGAAATGGGAAAATATAATTATGGGGTGGGCGGGATAAAAATCTGCTGTTGTAAACAAACTTCAAAGCCATCCTGGAAAACAAGCTAGTTGCTTTCCTATTTTGATTTAGGTTAGAAGGCGATCAGAACAAATTCACCCCTTTTGTGATGAGTTTACATTGTTTACTGAATGACAATATTCCAGAATAAAACCGCATCCAACTCCCATGGAACCAACCCAGCAGCCAGGGAACGTGACTGTAACCTTTTGACATAACTATTTTTTCTACCTTCAGAGCACAAGGAGGGTTGGTTTGGGTTTCTTTTCCTTTTCAAGGTCAAGAAAGTTTCCTATGAATTCACTGCTGGAGACACTGATAAGTAATTATTCCTCCTGATTGGCATCAAAAAGCCATGGAACAGCTTCTTCCCAAGCATGAAATTATATATTTTAGACTAATGGTGGCTACACTTGCAGGCTGAAAGGAATAGCCTGGCTTGCAGAGAATACTGATTTTTCTTCTGCAGTAAAACCACCATTAAGAAGTTTACAGCATATCATTTTGGGGATTATTTGGGAGGAATTGGTTTGCTGCTGTTGTTTGGATTCACTGAACTAATGAGTCACATCACAGCCTCCTGACATCAGTTTTCCTGTTACCGTGTCCTCTCTTAATTGCTGTTTCTGTGCTGAACAAGTGGTGTTAGTCAGCCGATCGCTTCTCTCTTTAGCAAGTTTGCGCTTTTCATGGCATTTGCAGGGCTGCTGTCCAATCACACTGTGTATGTTCCCTGTTGCTTGTAATTCACTGCTTGTAAAGACAATTTAATGTTGGTGAAGGTGCCACATAGGCATCCCTAAAGAATGAAGGCCTTGAGGCCTCTCCAAAAGCCATACACAGGTATCCAAGTTTCCCTAGCCTGTATTCAGGGCTGGCTCCAGGCCACAGCGTGCCAAGCGCATGCTTGGGGCGGCACGCCGCGAGGGGCGCTCTGCCGGTTGCTGGAAGGGCAGCAGGAAACTCCAGTGGACCTGCCGCAGGCGTGCCTGAGGACGATCCGCTGGTCCGGTGGCTCCGGTGGACCTCCCGCAGACAAGCCTGCGGTAGCTCCATCAGAGCCGCGGGACCATCGGACCCTCCACAGGAGCGCCTGGGGGAGGTCCGCCAGAGCCGCAGGACCGGCGAGCGGCAAAGCGCCCCCCGTGGTGTGCCACCGTGCTTGGGGCAGTGAAATTGCTAGAGCCGGCCCTGCCTATATTAACTTCATTCTGAGAGCCCACAGGTCAGATTTTTTCCCTTGGTTATCACTGATGTAAATCAGGATTAATTCCAGTGTAAAACCTGTATAAGACTCGGGCTCCACACCTCTAGAACTAGATAGCTCGTTCAGCCCTTGATCCCTCTGCTGAGGGCAGTGTGTTGCCAACCCTCACAATTTTATTACGAGCCTCACAATAATTGGTGTTTTCCCTTAAAGCTCCAGCTCCCAGTGCCACGTGAATCTCAGCTTGCATTTTTTATGTAAATATTTCATCCTCATGGCTGTTGAGAAGCATGAAAACGGGGCCTCAGCAGAGCCTAAAGGCTCAAAAGCCAGAAGGTAAATAGGAAACCAGAAGCTTTAGCCAGGTTCTTTGAATATTAACCTGATTCCAGCTAGGTAACTTGTGATGTAAGATGTCAATGTTTTATTGTAACTTCTCCTTATTAAAAAGTTTCAAAACTGTTTTTAAAAATGCATTATTTAAAACAACCTCATGATTTTAAGCCATTCTCATGAATTTTTTTGAAGCCCAACTCATGATTTGGGAACTTTTGGGGATGGCAATACTGTGAGAGTGCCCAGAAAGGGAATAATGAGTAGCAATTGTAACGGGATGCAGGCACGTGGCCCACTAGAAACAAGGCTAAGACTCACCAACTCATTGCACACAAGCCACTGGCAAGGCAAACTCGGAACTACAAAGAAAGGAACTGTCTCCTGCTGCTTCGTTCCTCCTGTGTTCAGGGAAACAGGACTTCACGTAGAATCTTTATGAATAAACAAGATTACAACAATGGAAATGGCTGGCTCCATCATCGATTTCTCCTTCTAATGGAAGCAACCTACAGGGCCTCAAACTTTGGCTGTGGTCTTGACTCAAAAGGGGTAATATATACAGCATAAAAGGGATGCACACACAGTTAAAGCATATTCGTTTAATATTTATGAGGGGGATAGCAGTAATTAGCCAAGACTGTAGCTTCCTTCCTTTAATTATCAGTATCCTGGTAGCATGTAGAGAGGTCTCAGTTGAGATGAGGCCCCATTGTGCTTCATGCTGTACAAACGTGTGTTAAGAGACAACCTTTAACCCAAGAAGTGTACTGTCTGAAGGTCTGGTCCTGCACCACAGAAGTTTTGACATTGACATTAAGGTGCAGGATCAAGCCCTATCTAGACGAGAGAAACAAAGGGTGGAAGAGAAAACAGTCAGAGGGGAAGTGACTTGCTCAGTGTCACCTGGCAGGCACAGCCAGGAATAGAACCCAGGTCTCTTGGGTTCAAAGCACCACATTGCCTCTTTCTAGGAGACTAGCTTTGTTTGTTGTTAACAATTTACTCTTCTCTGTAATTAGGTGCCATGATTAGAAGAACTTTCCTATTACCCTGGAGTGTTCCTTTAAATAAAGGGGCCAAATTCAACCCTGCTGTAACTCCACTGCCTGCTATGCAGCTACTTCCAGGGAGAATTTGTCTTCAGGTCCCTACAACTCCCATTTTTTCAAGCACTATAAAGTCACATAAGAACTTCTTATTCTATTAGTCATGGTCCAGATTAATGACTGCTTCTCTCAGCGGGTCTAAACCAATCTCATCAGCAATTGTATTTGTTTCTTTTATCTCCTCTCCCCTCTTTCCAAACCCATTTAACTATTGTGATCAAAGCTCTTATCTCTGCCTGCGCCCCAGCTTTTGATTTGTTCTTTATTCCTCTGTTACGGCCTCTTTTTCCCAAGTAATTTATTAGAATATCAAATAGAACTTTTATATTAGTCACAGTGAGAGGGCTTGATTAGCAAAGTCATCACATTTTACTTGCTTACTGGAATTTCACACTCATCATGACCCACTTTAATTCCCCAATTCCTGGAACTCGGGCGAGCAAGCTAGTCAACTGTGACCCTCTTCATTCCAGCGACTCCACAGTCCATGATTCTGGTGCTCACACACACGCACGCACACACACACACCCCCTATCTCCGTTCCGCTATTAGGTATTTGCCGCTAGAATTGGATTTACTAATATATATTTGTTCAAAAATCTCTTTTTCAGTTCAACCTGCTGGGAGAAAGGCTGTGTTGAGAATCTGGTCTCCATTGGCCTTCATTGGAGCAGCCCTTCTTAGGCACGGTGATGAGTCCATGGGGCGCACTGCAATTCCCATTGGCGCCATGAAAGATTTCTATTGGCTTCAGAGGGAGCACTCCCCCCACCAGGTGTAAGGGTTGCACAATCTATCCCCAGAGCGCTTGGAGAATGGAATCGCAACAGAGCAGACACATGCAGGAATGTGTGTTCAAGTCAGGCCACTCTGCATTTATAGTTGGAGGGAGACAGAAAAGGGCCGCGTAGCTTATGGATCGAGCCCTCTCTTTTGAGGTTTTCTCTGGGTCTCCATGTGCAGTCCAAAGCAGAGTCTTAGGATGCTCTCTCTGGGGAACAAGAATTTGTCCTTATTTCCTTCCAATCCCATCACCCAGCCAGCAGTCCTTATGCACCAGGAATGGCCCTGCAGTAGCACTGAGCATGACATATCCTCTTCTCACTTCAAGGCTCACCCAGATGCCCCACATCAAGTGTGCAACTACCCTACTGAATCATTTTCTACCTATAGTATTTTCTAATAGGAAATAATTTCTGCTTCTCTTCAAACACCTGGATGGAAAATGCGTGGCAGGTTGGTTCTGTGTGTTCCCTTAGGAAGAGCTGTGATTCTCAGAGGTATTGATAAAAAGAGACATCTGCCAATTCCTCCCCTGTGTGTGGCTGGGACCAGGAGCTGCACAAGGAAGATGTCATTAGGTGGCTGTAATGCCGCCCTCTGAACTCTCTGATAGGTCTCCCATTCTAAATCCTTTAGGCCATATCCCATCTCACACTGGAGTAAATCCAGGGCTACTGCACTTGACCTATCTTCAATTATCTGGATTTACACTGGTGAAACCAAGAAGAGAATCTGGTCCTTGTAGAGTTAATGAACACCAGTTAACTCTCAATCCACCTTAAAGCTGCATTTACCCAAAAGGCTGTGTCTATAGAATAAGTGTCTGTATTTAACTGTAGCTGCAGACAAGAGTCTACCTTCTACGGCTCCCTTTTTTATTGCCTCGGCTCCCTTAATGCTGTTATGCAGCCTCAGTGGTAAGCCGGTGAAGATGTAGCAATTGTAGTTCATCAGCTCTCTGCGTGGGGAAGGAGCAAAGCTGAAGAGCAGAGGCCACCTGGCCCTGCATTGTCACAGGTAATAGATAATGACGGAAAGCTTCAAAATAATAACTTGAAATGTCTCTGTGAAACAGGAGCACTTGGCAGCCTGGCTGTATAAAGTATTCATTCCCTGCTTTTCATAAGAATGGAAAGGAGAAAGCAGCCGCAAACAGTGATAGCCCAAATACAATGGAATAGATACAGGTTCCTGACCTTAAGTATTGCAGCCCAGGAGGCAAAGATGGTGAGCTGGTTTGGATTCAATATTCAGCCAGAGCCTTTGCCTAGAACTTAACCAGAGCCAAACGCTAAACTTCTTTGAGTTTAAAAAATGATGTGGTGTGGGGTTCCTGTCATGTCTTCTCCTCCATTATTTTTCACTTGCTCTTGCTTCTGCACTGCGAGGTACCTACAGAACCAGAAATAAATATCAGCCAGCATAAGCTTTTCATCCAACACATTGAAAACTGATATGTTCCCAGTGAAGCAGCTGCCCTGACTTTCACTCTGATCCACTGTGCTTTTCAGATGCAGATCACCTGGCTTACACAGCTGCAAAGCCTTTGCAGTCATTCCCTGACATCAGGTTTTGCATGGGGGAAAAGTCAGGACAGTATTTGACACTTGAAGACAGCTGTTTTGCTTAATGACAGCGAATCTAAAACCCATTTGTTTTACTACCATCTCCCCAGGCAATATTAACTGAATTATCACTGCATCGCTTCTGCATCAAGCAATTTCCAATTTGCCAAGGTTCTGAGGAGCCACTGTCATTAATGTAACGCGCTACATGAAATTATCATTGCCATTACAGGCTGCCTTTGGAGTCTCGGCTTTTTAATCACATTTCCCCTAAACCAGTCCATGCTGGAATCTGCTGGTTCACTAAGCCTTTACTCAGCTACACCTTAAATAAAATGGCTTGTTATTTAAAATGCACAGCACTCCAACCTGACAGAAGCAGCCTACTGGAACAGAAAGGATCTTCCCCTCCAATCCTACTCCTGCTGTAATTTCCATAAATGAGCTTTGTTTTTATTATTGTGAGAGGCCATACAACCCCCCCTCCCCAACACTGTAGTACTGCATTTGCATCACAGGCGCATTGCATACCCCAGTGATCACCCTTGCTGGGCATCACTGGGACTCCATGCACATGACCAGTTGTTTACTTGACAGCCAGTCTACTGCGAGGGCACAAGACAAATGCATGACTACGCAGCTGACTGAAACAGCCCAGCAACTTGGAAAGTCCTGACAGCAACAGTGGCTAGCGGTTGGAGCACGTTGCTGGGAGTCAGAAGACTTGGGTTCAACGCATGACTCTACCATTGACTTTCTATTTATTTATATACATAGACCAACATTTTCAAACGTGGGTGCCTGAAGGTAGGTTCGTAAATAAGGCCTGATCCTGCAAGCCCCAGTGGGGCACCATCTACGCTCAGGGTCCCATTCCTCTCACAAACCTTATTGGATAGATATATCTGCCTTTAGTCCCAAAATGACTGAGGCACCGCAAGAATTTAGTGCACCCTCATTTTTATCATCAAAAATTAAAGAGCTATTTACACAAAAGGAAGGGATCCCACTATACTGCAAGTCTCCTGAATGCATCATTTTGGAGTTCCTCTCCCTATGAGTCTTGGTGGTCATGTATCGCCCCCACACCTTCACCTTTGAACCAGGAGAAGCTAAGCATGAAGGATCTGCTCCAAAGGACCATGCAGGACTGGGTCCTTAAAATAGCCTGGCTTATCGTTGAGCAGCCACAGGTAAAAGGTTTTGGTCATGGCTCCTGAAAACATACTGCAATGGACCTGTCAAGCGTACAGATTCTGTGGTCATACGCGCCACATATGACGCCCAGGAAGTCAGTAGAGGTGCAGAGGGTATAAACTAGCATAGGATTTGCCCCAAAGCATGTAAAGGGAATAGGAAGTGCAGAATGTGAGAATAGGATTACTGGCCCCAATCCTGACCTGCTCCAGTAGACCTGCCCCAAAACTAAATGGAAAATCCAGCAATGGAAAGTGAGAGCCAGTGTTGTGTGAAGCAAAGCACAAGCAGAAGACTGTTAATGACCCATTTCCATTACTGCTGTGTATTTTGTTGTGCCCCTTGAGACATACGCTTATCACATCGACACTGCCCCCAGCACACTTGTACTTATATCGATGAATTGCTTCGCTGGGAAGTTCTGTGCAGGTGGTCTGCAGTGAGCAAGGGGGCAACATTTCAACCGAATGAGTCAAGCCATTATTTGCATGAAAAAGGTCTGGTGACATTCTTCAGAAGAGCCGCTCCTCCTGAAATATCTTTGAATGTACAGAAGCCTCTGACATCTGATATTATGCATCATTCAAACACTCTGGACTTCTATTACTATACTCCATATCTTTTCTAAAAATGACATTAAAATCTTATGAAGTTTTGACTATGTTTGGGCTCCAGCTGCATTTTGGGCAAAAGTGCAGGGTTAGTTCTTATGTTACCAAGTTTTAACAGCAAATTAAGCTTTTCTACATCACTACTTGTTTCTTCGCTGCCTTGTTGAGTGGGTTACAACATGTATTTTTGCACTGATATTTCTTTTCTTTTCATGCATCTTCTTGTCATTCTTGGGCAATGAATTCTACATAACGAAGGGAATAATTAGCCAGCTACCAAAATTATCCTGTGTCCACATCATTAATGAGTTTGGATGCTTTAACTGATTGCATTCTCAGCTGCTTTGGACTGGCTTAAATGTATGCTAATAGAATCCAATTAAGCCTCCTAATAAACCTCACTGATGAACTGCAGTATAAACACACATCAAGTAGAGATGCAGAGGGAAATGCCAGGGAACTGACCCTCTACAGTTCACAATAGACCAAAAGATTTGCGAGCGATCGGGTGAGAGAGGTAATATCTTTTATTGGACCAATTTCTGGTGGTGAAAGAGACAAGTTCTCCCACCGACATAGCGCAATCCTCACCAGGACTTATGTCAATGAAAGTTATGTCAGTCAGAGGTGCTTTTTTTCACACCCCAACAGACAAAAGTTTTGCTGACAAAAGTTCTAATGTAGACAAAGCCTAAGCATTAGTGTTAATTACACCAGAAAACTAGACACTAATCGCCCAAGATCAAGAGAGGTAGAATCTTGTGGTCTGAGTACAAGAGTGGGAACTAGGAATTCCTGAGTGGATAGCACTATTGTCATTGCAACTCAGTAGACAAAAGTACTGAGGCCAAACTCAGTGTTTAAATATGAATGCAGGCCAAACTCAGGCCTCAAACCTGCACACACTTATATACAAGAGTCAATGGGACTATTCACCTGAAGAAAGTTACACACAATTCTTATTTATATTACCATAGCGCCTCGTCATGGGACCCCATTACGCTATGTGCTGTACAAACACAGAACTGCCCAAGGGAATTACAATCTAAGTATAAAACAAGAGACAACAGGTGGATACAGACAGACAGACAGGAGTATAAGAAAACAATGAGACAATATTGGCCAGCATGAGGGGCAGCAGTCTCAGCACATGGGAGGAAGGGATAGCTCAGTGGTTTGACCATTGGCCTGCTAAACCCAGGGTTGTGAGTTCAATCTCTGAGGGGGCCATTTGGGGATTAGGCCTGCTTTGAGCAGGGAGTTGGTTTAGATGATCTTCTGAGTTCCCTTCCAACCCTAATAATCTGTGATTTATAACTAACCACTCTTAACTTTTTTGTAGGCATCATGACAGAGGGGAGTATTGAGGAAGGATTTGAAGGAGGCCAATGCATTGATTCTGGGAGGTTTCTCAGGAGCTCCTCCCAAGTGTGAGGGGCAGCATGAGAGAAAACACGCTGGCGTTTGGTTGCAAATGTAACAAGATGGGATAGATAGTGGAATCCTGGAATGATCAGAGGTCAGTAGCAACAGCTCGAGAGAGAATGACAGATGATCAATAGGACTGATTGTGACGTTCCTTGAATGCAAATACAAGCATGGCAAGAAGATTTCTGATAGTACAAGGATCTTTAAACAAGCAGAAAAATGCAAAATACATTGAGTGGCTGGACAAAGCAGCTATATAAATTAATACTAGAAATAAGGTCCAAAATGTTTAATGGTGAGGGTTGTTCAATGGAACAACTTGCCTCAGAATGATGGGGATTCTCCGTCACTTGAAGTCTTTAAATCCAGACTGTAAGTCTGGCTAAAACTTCCGTACTAGCTCAAGCAGAGGCTCTGGGCTTGATGGAAAAATCAGTGTGAGATTTTATGATCTGTGTTGTGCAGAAAGTCAGACTAGATGAACTTAATGGCTCCTCTTGGCCTTAAAATCTGATTTGAACTCTGATTCCCTGTAGGATCTTGCCTCAGTATTCTCATCTGTAATGCGCTTAGAAAGGAAAAATCAAATGCACAACTACAAAATGGGGAAAAACTGACTAAGTGAGAGTGCTGTGGGAAAGCATCTGGGGGTTATAGTGGATCACAAATTGAATATGAGTCAGTATGATAAGGTTGCAAAAAAGACTAAGGTCATTCTGGGATGAATTAACAGGAGTGTTGTATTTCAGTCACAGGAGGTGATTGTCCTGCTCTAGTCGGTGCTCATGAGGCCTCAGCGGCATCCCTGTGTCCAATTCTGGGCACTGCACTTTCGGAAAGATGTGGGTAAGTTGGAGAGTGTTCAGAGGAGAGCACCAGAAATGACAGAAGGTTTAGAAAACCTGCCCTCCGAGGCAAAGTTAAATGACTAACCCTGGGTTACTCATGAGAAAGAAGACAGAGAAGGGGATTGGGTAACAGTGTTTAAATATGAAAGTAGACGAAATGTGGAAAGAGCACTGTGACCAGTTCTACATGCCCACTGAAGGTAGAACGAGAAGTAATGGGACTGATCTGCAGCAATGGAGATTTAGGGAAAAAATTCTCACTCCAAGGTAGTTAAGATCAGGAACAGCCTTCCAAGGGAGGTTGTAGAATCCCCGCCATCATTGAGGGTTTTTAAAAACAGTTTAGACAAACACCTGGGGGTTGGTCTAGATTTATTTGGCCTGCCCCAGCACAGGGACCTCCTGAGGTCCCTTCCAGCCTGACATTTCTATGATTCTATGATCCCCAATCTCCTCTGCTGGGGAATGTGTCCACTGTTGCATCAACACTTGTTTTGTTGTGTGCAAATATGGCTGTAGCCCGACTATGTAGTGGTACTAACACAAAGGGGTTGAACACCTGCACTTCTCAATGACTTCAATAGGAGTTATGGATACTCAGCACTAAATCTGGTTAGGGATTTTCTAACTAAATGTTTTTTCATTGGAAAATGTCAGTTCATCAAAATCAAAACTGTTTGCAGGTAAAGTTTGGTTTTGAAGAATCTCCTGGTTCAAAAATCACATTTACTAAAAAACTTCTGAAATATTAAAAATGCCCCATTTTGATATTTTCAAAACAAAATTTTGTTTTTCAGTTGAAAATGACTTCTCTTGTAGAAATTTCAGTTGGTTTACACTAAAAAAATTTTAAAAAATTAGAAGGACAAAATTAAGGCAAAACATTTCAATATAAACAAAACAAAATATTTCAATTTTAACCTGAATCCAAAAATATTTGGATTATAAATTTGCAAATATTTTCTGAGATTTTGACTTTTCTTCCCATTTCAGTACCAGAAAAATTTTACAAACTCTTGTAGGACAGGAAAACCATTTCCCTCCCAACTGCACGCAGCACTGCTTGGAAATTAATCTTTTAATGTAGGAAACAAGGGAAGTGTCAGAGAAAGTTAAAGAACATCAGACCAGTGAATTCCTTGCCACAAGGACAAGTTATGCCGTACTGATTAATACTGGTTACACCAAACTGGTCAGGTAAAATTCATTGTTGACCATTTTTCCAGTGGGTGCAGCGTTTGTGTGTTTTGTTTGTTGACAGTGGCTAAGTTGATGTAACCTGCATTTTTGCACATTTTGTCTGCTTTCATGTCACTTTCCTCTACTCACAGAGGATGTCACGAGAAGGCACCCACCTGTTTGCAACCTGGGATGCAGATCCTGGACTAGGCTTAGCCAGCTGCTCACTGGAACGGCCGGAGTGGCTGCCACAATGCTGAAATGTGGAGTAGCCCAATCTTCATAGTGTGACTGTGGGCAGCAATGCAGATGGTCAAGCACGTGGTGGAAGGACGCATCATTAGAAGATTGGAGGGTGAACTGCAGCACATTGCTACCCTCAATGATGCAGCAGTGAGATGGCTGGACAATCTAGACACTGACTGGTGACAAATACAAAATTAGTTGCTGCCCTGGTGTCATTCCTGCTCTACCAATTTCCTAGCCTTTTGCAGCTGACCACCACATGCAGCATGAAAAGTATTTAAAATTATTTCTGGACCATTGTGGACCCAGTAGATATGAGGAGGTGTGGATGCTGTCACTTCAAAGGCTTGGTATCATGAAGTGCAGGAGCAGCTATGAAGAACATCAGTCTGGCCATTCAGCCATCGGATTTGCTGCACTGTAAAATATAACAGTGTACAAAATGCAGGAGAAAAAGACATTTTTAAGATTCTTGCTCTGTGCCAGATTTTGATATCTTTTCTCACATTCAGTAATACTTCAGGCATTGATAGAGCAAAACACTTAAGCACTTTAAGCCTATGCTTAAGTGCAATCCTAGCTGTGAACACTTCCTGGAATTGGGCCCTAAGTGCTTTGCTGAAGAGGGATAGACTTAAGGGGACACAAACTTAAGCCTGTGCTCACTTGTTTTGATGAACCAGGACCTCACTCCTTGAACAGCCTCATTAAAACTCATAGGACTACTTGCTGAGTAAAGTACCGCCATATCCAAGTATGGGTGTCTGCATGCGTCTTCTGTGATTAATTAAACAAAATGCACGTGTGCTTTAGAGAAAATATACATGACTCCATATAACCTTACTAAGGTTGCACTCACAGTCTTTCTACCAATTTGAACATCTTTACTGGTTTGAGAGCTATCTCCTACTCATTTAGTGGGGAATGCTATTCAGCCTACTCCCATGACTCAGTCCCCTAAATCTTCAAGGACTTGAGCATTGAACAAGGGGGCAGAGACACCTACATGGTCCCCCAGGACCAGCACTCTACTGCAGGGGTTATAACAATATTGGAAACTATTTTATAACTTGGGCATTTGCAATCACTACAAAGTGATGGCTATAATAGTCATTTGCCGAAATGTAAAGCTATGTACATAGTACATCTCAGTGTGTATCTTTTTAGTGATATGAACTGTGTGGGAATACATACTGGTTCATACGCGTATAAACTTAACAAAACCAAATTAAAACAAGATGCATTTTACTCAGTCTCCACACGTGATCATACTTTGTAAAATATATTTATACTTTATTTCATTTCTATATATTTAATTTAAGAACTTTGCACCATCACAAATGTATTTTATATGCATCTCTGTGTATTGTAATTAAATGGATGGAAAACACAAGACATTCCCTTTATGGAGCAGAATTCTTTCTGGACTAAATATATGAAAAGATATTGGGAAGAGATTAAATATATCGTTATGAATTATAGCTTTCTTAAAAACTGTCATTATAAGACAGACATCTGTAAATGCTGAAAAATCTGGAAAATCAGCTTTGACATTGACTGGCAGACATGTCCCATAAATTACAGTACTTCAAGTCTTTTCCTCTCCTACATACAAAATGGAGTGGTTTCCAACACAGCAGAAAGAGTTAAATTTTCTTTCTAATATTCTGTAATCACCTAGCAGAGCATTTAATTCATTGGGCATTCTAAGCCACCTGTGTGTGAGAGTGAATGTACATGAGGGAAAGAGGGAGGGAGAAGTTGCCTCCCTACTTTGTAAAACCATTTCTTGAGACAAGCTTGTTGAAGAGATCAGTGCTGATAATAAGCTTTCCTTTCCCACTACCAGAAAATGTAAACATCCCAATTACAGCTCAGAAACCACAGTCACTACCGGCTTTCTGCAGCTGAGAAAAACAATCTTCACAAGACAGAGGTAAGAAAACTTCTCATTTCACCTGTTTCTTAGTTCTACTTATTCAGACTGCACGCATTTGGAAATGAATGGCAAAAAATAATAGCATGCATTATACATCTAACATTGCAAGTGCCTGAAGTTTTTGTTCTAATGATTTGCAAGAGATCAATTATCTCAATATGTCTGCACTTGGAGGTTTTCCTGATTCTGTTCTAGTTTGGAAAATATGTCTGCTTGAGTTCACTTATACTACACGCATCTGGTAGCCAACTGGCTACCTGGTGGAATCTTTGAGCAAGATTTTTAAAAGTGCCAGTTAAGTCTTGTTAAGTTATATTGCTGCTCAAAGGCAAACCTGTTATTATGTGCACTGTGAGTCATCCTTTATAGCACTGCATTTCCTAGACAATGAGTCAAAAAGTAGAAATCAAAATATTGCGTTGGAGTTTCCCAGTTTTAGTGTTACTGGGTTCCTCATTATCATGGTACTTCTTCTAACATTACAGTACAGCTTCATGCTTTCTTCTGCATTCCAGCTAGTCCTTACCATCAATATGGATGCAGGTTAGTGTACAGAAGATCCATTCTGAGTATAGTTGCTTAAATATAAACATTTGTTCTATATTTCAGAAAATAGGTAGGAAGAGCTGAGGGTACTAAACAGCACTGGGATTCTAAACATGAAATGTATTAACATTAGACGATTTTGGAATATTATCTGCCATTTCTATTCCTAAGCAAAACCAATGTCTGTGTGTAGTAAATATATCACTTTTAGATGTTCATTAGATAGATCGTTGCTCAGCTGATGTTACTGAACTTCCCTTTTTACAATAGTTCAGATGCAAATAGACAGAATACATCAACATTTGTGCTGTTGTTGCGAAGGGACCCAAGTCATAATAGAAATATCTAGCCTTGCAGTTTTGTAACTTTTATTGCACCAAATGCAACTGTGCATTTAACAGAATCATTTTTCAATCATCTGTTTCAGATAGGTTTTCACACCTTCTGACATGTTGTCCTTTCTAATCAGCAATAAAAGCAGAAAATGAAAATATTTCCCCTCCAGACGGTTTCAGATATGTTTCTCGTTAAATATTTCTACCTGGATTGGGTTAATGCAGTTGCCAGACTGTATGTGCTGAACAGCAGCGGCTTCAAAGGAAAGAATGAAGACTTGACACATGATAAGCGCCACTTCACTGACCTGACTAGTCCTAAAGCATAATACTTTGTGTCACTCAATGTTAAAATCAAAAGCAGTGGAAGTAGAAATACATAATGAAAAGCAAAACTCTGATGCAAGATAACATAAGAATATGCTTTGCATGTCAATTTATTCATTTAAATTCTTACATGGACCCCCACCCTGGGCTCAAGGTACAGGTCGATCATCAAAACCTCACAGGTCAAAATGACACGGGATCATGTACCACTGTGTTGGCCTTTATTGAAGGAAGGGCTTAAAAAGAAGAAAGATAAAACACTTTATTTCATTTCTATATGTTTAATTTGAGGACTTTGCAGATTCCAATACCCTGGCACATGGTAAGTAGCATTGTACTCCACACGATGTCCCATTAAAGTCTTGCAGACTCCCAGTGCATTGGACGTCTTTGTTGAGAAAGTGACTTTGTTGAAAAAGTGGCATAAAGTGACTAAGAGCAACAGAATCTGGCTCTTGCTAAATAGTACCTGTCTAAACTGAGTAAATTAGAGGGAAGCAAGGAAAGGTAGGTAAAAGGCAAGGGGGAGTGAGGGTCTGGGTACCGATCCTGAGAGCTTTTTTGATAATATCCCTCATTTACTACATTCTAACAAGAAAGACCTTTGGTCTGCAAAGGATTTTTATGAGCCACGGATGCCAGAGTTAGTGGGATGCTGAGGGTGTGTCTGGGGAAGGGAGAGAGAGAGAAACTGTTTGATAACTGCAACACTAGCGCCAGGGAGTCAGCTGCCACTGTACACTCTTCCAGTAATAAATAGATGTGGTTCCTGGCTGCGTGCATCATTATTCTGCGGACTCTGCCTGCGTGCATCGTTGTTCTGGGGACTCTGCCTGCGTGCACTAACCCAGCAGTAAGGAGACTGCAAGGTTACATAACAGCTCCACTAGTGCCATCGCAAGTATTCAGAAACCAGGAGTCGGACATTCCCATCCAGGTGTTTGTTCAGCCCGTCATTGGGATAAGAGGCAGCCGGGTAGTTTGCTTGCAGGTCCAGATCCAGTTTAGGGCTACTTTGGGTGCAGGTTGCCCTCCAATCAGTAGTGAGCTTGCCAGGATCTTCACCCATTGCCTGAATTTGCCCATTACCAAGATGGCCAATCCCAGTTACCATGAGTGAGGAGAGGACTTTTGTGCCTCATTCATCTTACTTGATGTGTTCCATGGAGGTGCATGAAGATTTGCTCACCAGTACCAACAAGCCAGAGACAGCAGGAGAGGAAGCCTCTTTCCCTGCTGCTATTCCCCAGAACAGCAGGAAACAGGGGCAAGATAACAAAGGCAGATCTCAGAATCTGGTGTGATGTATGAGTGACTGCACAGAAGCCTCACAGACTGCATCACAATGCCCAAGGCTTTTTGCTGACAGTTCAGTGCCACAGGGAGACGTGTCAAACCCAGCGCCTATCAGGGCATCTTCACGTCTTCATAGTATCCAGCAATGAGATGTGTGCCATGATATGCCAAGGGTTGCTAACATTAGAAAAATAGCCCCAGAGCTCTGCAAAGGGTCTCACCACCTCCATTCTGCTCCAGTGCTGAACAAACCAGCAGCCCAGCCAAGCGCTGATCCATTCACACATCACTCTAAGGGCTGTCGATGAAGAGTTCAGAGTTCTAACGTCACCCTTCCACCAGCTCCTCGAGTTCACAGAGGACAGCTGGGGCACAAGACACTGGAAATGGGAGGTATTCAGTTTTCTCTGTCTCACGGTTTCTCTGAATGCGGATCGGTTACTTTGCAGACTCAGTCTAGCTTACAGGGAAGGAGCCACTGTTTCCGAAGACACAAGAGACAACACCTGCTCCACACCCAGACAGATGATGTCTGAAATGTGTCAATGCTATGCCCTATCTGCTAGCTTTAGGAAGCTGGGTTTTAAACTTTACAAGTAGTAGCTGTTTGCCCCTTAGCATTTCATAGCGAGCAGCAGGGCTGAGGGGCATTTGGTACAGCACAGTGAGGGAGAGGCTTACACAGCTGCTATCCGTGCAGAGCACTGACAGTGAAACAACCCTGTGCCAAAAGCCAGTGGAAAACCCATAGGTTCCGACTCCATGGGTGCTCTGGAACTGGAGCACCCACAGAAAAAAATAATGGGTGCTCAGCACCCACTGGTGGGCCCCGCCAATCAGCTCCTCCCCCTCTCCCCAGCGCCTCCCACCTGCCTATGGGCCCCACCAATCAGCTCCTCCCACTCTCCCAAGCACCTCCCACCCACCGAGGATCAGCTGTTCAGCGGTGGGCAGGAAGTGCTGGGGGGAGGGGGAAGAGTGGGAGTAGGAAGAAGTGGAGTGAGGGTGGGCCACGCTGGGGGAGGGGGCAGAATGGGGTGGGGGCAGGCACTCCAGTGCTTGTTGCTTGAATTGCCAGCTTTCTGTCCCTTGAAGACTGCCTAGCAACTGATTTGACTTGCTCTAGCTCTGTTTGATAGGCAAGTGAACCAAACAAAAGCTACCGTATTTACCTGTGTGCGTTTGCTGACTGGGATACTTAAGTCCCAATTGTTTAACAAAAGACCTGTAATGGTTCTCTTAATGAGTCTGCTAAAATGCAAGCTGCTAAAAGCAGGCAGAAAAAAAACTTCTCTCTGGCTACTTTTAAAACCAACCCCTTCTCCCTGCTAATCCCTAGCAGGAAAAAAGAAAAATAATGTAGCTACTGGCTTCTGGATTCGTACTTCCCATAACCGCTGCCTCCATGTGGTAAACGTCTGTCTCAAATCTGGACTTAGTGTTCAAAAATCTGAGTGTTTACTTGTGAAACTCCCAAGCTTTATACCGCTTGGATCTGATATCGCTTGCCACCAACCAGGATTTTTGGTTCCTAGTCCCTAGTCCCCCAACCTTTCCCTGGGGGACCCCCAAGACCCGACCCTGGGTCTCCTATCTCTCCCCAGCTCCCCCCCCCTTTTCTGAGTTAGCCGGTGCATCTGTCCTATTCCCTTTGAATACAACCAGAGAGGCAATCTAGCTTCCCGAGGCTATGCATTACCTAGTCGCTCACACAGAGGATCCCCCTCCCTTTATCCCGTAGCCTTTTCCCGCCTGGGACAATAGGAAAGTACGACACAGAGCTTGGGCTTTTCCCTCCCCCCTCTAGCCTGGTTTTTTTTCAAACTGATATAACAGAGCTCTGGGCACAGAGATTCCTCTCCTCGCTCACTAGGAAAAGAAACTTCACAGTCTGTAAAAAAGAAAACTTTAGATAAAAAGAAAGAAAATACAAAACAATCAATACTGTGATTAAAGAGATCAATACAGCTCTGCTTTAAGAAAATAATAACAGTCTGCATTTAAAGATAGCCCAACTTAAACCAGTCTAGCAAATCAACCCCCATGTAAATACAAATCAAAGCACATCACAGCCGCATTCCTTTGTTCCTTTTGTACTCACCAGAATGATTTGTAATATTTGAAAGAAGATGGAGTTAGACGAAAAGCTTTGTTTACTCACAGCGAGGAAAACAAAAAAAGACCCCGAGTTTCCAGTCCCTCCCAGACTTTAAAAAAAAATCCGGTTTCCTGATTGGTCCTCTGGTCAGGTGTTTGGTTCCCTTTGTAAACCCTTTACAGTAAAAGAAAATTAACCCTTACCTTACCTATCTACTTATGACACGGGGCAGGTGTGGGGCCTTGGGGGAAGGAGTGTAGTGGGGGCAGGGTCTGGAGCGGAGCAGGGGTTGAGCACCCCGCGGGAAATTGAAGTCAGCATCTCTGGTAAAACCTAGAATTTGTGTGCAATCCAGATGAGACCTAACCCTTGCCTTGCGCTGGGTGTGGTGCTCTGTCCCATGTAGTGGCACCGAGACCACATAGAGATTAATGAGTCTGCTACACCTTCGCTAAGGGGCATGTGGCTTTTAGCTCATGCAGTAGAGCAGAGGTCGGCAACCTTTCAGAAGTGCTGTGCCGAGTCTTCATTTATTCACTCTGATTTACGGTTTCGCATGCCAGTGATACATTTGAAAGTGTTTAGAAGGTCTCTTTCTATAAGTCTATAATATAGAACTAAACTATTGTTGTATGTAAAGTAAATAAGGTTTTTTAAATGTTTAAGAAGCTTCATTTAAAATTAAATTAAAATGAAGAGCTCCCCAGACTGGTGGCTAGGACCCGGGCAATGTGAGTGCCACTGAAAATCAGCTAGCATGCTGCCTTCGGCACGCATGCCATAGGTTGCCTACCCCTGCAGTAGAGACGCATGCATTTAGCTCCAGAGATTCCAGGTTTGATCCTGCCCACTGGGGTCTGTCAGTGTTACACTAGCACTCCAGACATCTGCTAGTGCTTGGCGGTGGGGTGTAGAGCTAGCTATTGCCCACACATAGCATTTCTGTGGTGTTGATCACCACTATTATTTACTTTATACAGCACTCTAGCGAACTAGACTAGGAGTCAGATGACCAGAATTCTAGTGTAGGCTCCACCAGTGATCTTCTCTGTAACCTTGGGCAAGTTGCATCAGGTCTCTGTGCCTCAGTTTCCCCATCTGTAAAAATGGGAGAATGCTACTTGCTGCATCATGATATCCTCTTTGCCATAAAGGCCACCTGGTGATATCGACGCATTGTCAGAAACCAAAATAAGTCCTTTCCTTCAGAAGCAATGAACAGAACAGGGACATGAAGGCCCTGTTGGAGAACTGTCAGAATGACTGATTACCCTGTGCTAATGACCACACAGATGTTGCTCAAGATCAACAGAATTAATGATTCTGCAAAATTGTCCTTTACAGTTTCTGAGCCCTCTCCTGATACAGAAGAAAAAGAATGCTTGCTCTCTCTCTCTTTTTTAAAGAAAACAATTGAATACCTTGGTTATCAGATTCCCCATCATGAATAGAAACAGCTAATAAAAATCAAGAGATAGGCTGTCTTAAATCAAAATCAGGGCACACCATATGTGCACCATATTGACACTTCTGTACCTGTTAATTAAGTCTTCCTTGATTAATCTCATCGCTGACATCAAGTCAGACTCCTAAGGCAAACTGAGCTGTATTCTGTCCTAATCAAAAGGTGCAAATAACCATAATAAAGTCTGTTCTTACTAGTGCAAGTCTTAAATAAATGTGTGTGTGTGTAATGTAAGTTCTCTCATACACATAATATATATTAAGAGCCTAATCTTGCTCTCGGATGTATGCTGCAACTGCCATTGATTAACCATAGTTCTGTGTGCCTGTGTGTAGGGGAGAATTTGTCCATAAATGTGTAAAGCAGTGGGAGAAAATCATATTTTTGTTTTCATTCCTACTGAATTTCTTCTCATAAACCAGCTTGAGTCTAAAAGTACAGAGTCTTCTTAAGGATCATTAATATCATTTTAGCCATTTGCTGCCTGTATTATCTGTAATTGCTCCAGTCAAATTACAGGTTCTTTCGCTGATGAATTAAGAATGATGACTCATTTATTGGGTATATTTTAGCTCTATCTCATCTGTGGTTCTTACCTGTTCTCTGCATACACTGTTCTGTTCAAATGTCTGTGTCCGCAGAAAGGGTCTTTGGTGGGTTGTTCACTCATTTGCCATCGAGCTTTCACAGACTCTGGGAAATGTCAGGCTGGAAGGGACCTCAAGAGGTCATCAGGTCCGGCCCCCTGCACTGAGACAGGCCCAAGTAAACCTGGACCATCCCTGACAGGGGTTTGTCCAGCCTGTTCTCTACTGATAGGCATTCCATGACCTCGCTGGGAAGCCTGTTCCAGAGCATAACTATCCTGAGAGTTAGAAAGTTTTTCCTAAATCAGCCTTGCTGCAAATTAAACCCATTATTTCTTGTCCTACTCTCAGTAGCCATGGAGAACAATTGATCCCATCCTCTTTATAACAGCGCTTAACAGATTTGGAGACTGTTATCCAGCCTCCCATCCTCCAGTCTTCTTCTCTCAAGACTAAACATGCCCAGTTTCTTTAACCTGTCCTCATAGGTCATCATTTGTGGTGCTCTCCTCTGGACGCTCTCCAATTTATCCACATCTTTCCTAACCTGGTGCCCAGAACTGGATGCAGGGTTGCAGCTGAAGCTTCACCAAAGCGACTAGAGCGGGACAACTACTTTCCATGACCTACATACAAGACGCTGTTAATTCACCCCAGAATGATACTGGCTTTTTTTTCGCAATCTTATCACATCCTTCACTTGTATTCAATTTGTGATCCACTCTGACCCCTGGATCCTTTTCAGCAGTAGGACCACCTAACCAGGTACCGACCATTTTGTAGTTGTGCATTTGATTTTTCCTTCCTAAGTGAAGTACTTTGCACTTGTCTTATTACATTTGATTTTGTTGATCTCAGACCAATTCTCTAATTTGTCAAGGTCATTTTGAATTCTAATCCTATCCTTGTGCTTGCAACCCCTCTGAGCTCAGTGTCATCCACAAATTTTATACGCATACTCTTCATGCACATATTGGTTTTTTTTATTACAGCCCTGTGGTAAACGTCTGTCCCAAATCTGGACTTTAGCGTACAAAATCTGGGTGCTTACTGTGAACCTCCCCAAGCTTATACCCAGCTTGGATCTTATTTCGCTGCCACCAGCCGAAGTTTTCCAGGGTTTCGGCCCCCTCGGGTTCCCCAAACCTTTCCTTGGGGGACCCCTCCAAGACCCAGAGCCCCTGGGTCTCCTCTATCTCATCCCCCAGCTTCCCCCCCTTTCCTGGGTTAGCCGGTGCGATGCTGTCCTATTCCCTTTGAATACAACCAGAGAGGCAATCTAGCTTCCCCGAGGCTATGCATTCAAACCTAGTCAGCTCACACAAGAGATTCACCCCTCCCTTTGTCCCGTAGCCTTTTCCCGCCCTGGGACAATAGGAAAGTAAGACACAGAGCTTGGGCTTTTCCCTCCCCCCCAGGCCTGGCACAGAAATTCCTCTCCCCTCTGCCTCACTAGGAAAAGAAACTCCCACAAGTTTTAAAAAGAAACTTTATATAAAAAGAAAGAAAATACAGAACAATAATACTGCATTAAGAAACTCAATACAGGAATATGGCTTATAAGAAAATAGGAATAAACAGTCTGATTTAAAAGATAGCCCAATTAAACCAGTCCAGCAAATCAACACCCATGTAAATACAAATCAAAGCACATCACAGCCGATTACTTTGGTTCCTTTGTACTCACACTTGATAGTGGCCTATTTGAAAGAAGATGGAGTTAGAAGAAAAGCTTGTTTACTCACAGCCGAGGAAAACAAAAAGACCCCGAGTTTCCAGTTCCCTCCCAGACTTTAAAAAAAATCCAGGTCTCTGATTGGTCCTCTGGTCAGGTGTTTGGTTCCCCCTTTGTTCACCCTTTGCAGGTAAAAGAAAATTAACCCTTACCTATCTACTTATGACAAGCCCTAATTTAAATAACCCTCAACATTTGTTTTGTCATGCAATGAACCTTAACAAGGTTAACTAATACAAATGCACATGCAGAAATGAAAAATAAGTATGAAAACTAAGTTTTTCTTGAAAAGTACCCTTAGGACAGAATCAGCACACACAGTGGTTGCCATTAAGTCAACAGCCAGATTGGTTTGAGAAAAAAAGTAAGGGTAGTTTGATATTTCCTACATTTCTCTATAGGAAATACTGCAAACAGGCAGGTAACATTATGTAGTTCGCTAAGACACTTGCAAGCTTGTACTGTACATGTTCCCCATCCAGGGACTGACCAAGAATGGCCTCTTTAGCTACTAAGATCTGACTCGATAATGACACTAAGGAGCTAGGGCTACAAGTTTCTACAAGAGAATTCTAAAATAAGCATCATATTTATAGCCCCCCAAAGTTACCCCAATCAGTAATTGTGAGAATTTTAATCTGGGGAAAGTGTGGAAGGTTGACAGGAAACTGCAGAATTTCTCTTTGAATGTTGCAAAAATGTCACCTGAAACAAAGCTAGTGACTAAATCTCTTTATAAGTCATTTCTGGGATAGACTTGCAACGTCGTGGCCCCACGCCAGCCTGCTCCCATTGAAGTCAATGGCAAAATTCCTATGGACTTCATTCAATGAGAGTGGGAGCCATAATAACTACACATTTCATTAACAGAGTAAACAGAAGCATAAACCAGCCATTACTGCTGACTACTAGGTCTAAAGTTCCTGCTGGCCTGAGACAACCTTTGCCTTGTATTCACCAACACTGTGGATACAGACAAAGTATTTTGCCTGTAGGGAAATGGCATGAGCTTTTTCTCAGCCCTTCTGGCATGTGCATCCACCATAGAGATTCAGGAAAAGGTCCCTGAAAGCACCCCAGCTTCACACCAGTAGGAGGAAAAGGCAGGCAGAATGCTCTTTATGATTAAAGCTTTCTGAGAATACCTGAAACCTTTCTAAGAAAATCTCAGTAGCTATGTTGGATGAGTCTTAGTCAGTACAAACCTCAGAAACATCTATAGTGCAGAAGTCCTTGTTCTCCCTGTCTCCTAACACAACCATATGGGGCATTCAATGAAATTGAAAAGTGGCATATTCAAAATGGATTTAAAAAAAAAAACCCTTTCCCACACAATGCATAATCATACTGTGGAACTCATTGCCACTGGATGCCACCAAGGCCAAAAACTTAACAAAATTCAAAATGGGATTGCACATGTATATGGGTATAAGAAATACCCAGAATTGGAATCATTATTGCTAACAAAAAAATTGACAAGGATATAAAACCCTGTGGTTTTAGAATGTGAGACAATGTAAGTGAGCCCTATGTTTCCATGTACAACTTGGACCAAAAAGCCTCCATCTGCAGAATTGTGGGAGAATGTCCTGCATTCAAGTGAGAGCTGCTCCATGCATGACTACATGGCACCATAACTTGATCAGGGCCTTGACTCCCAATGAAGCCAATAAGAGTTAAAGACACTCAGGACTGAGGCCTGGGGGTCACATCCTATCATTCTGATCCAAGACTCTCTCCAGCAAAATGTCCATTGACCCCTTCTCTTAAGGATCAATTTAAAATATCCCGAAGGCCGCCAGGATAATTTTCTTTCATCTTCACTAGCTCTTCGTCTGGGCCCCTATGTTTCACTAGCTGCTTTGGTGGTAACTTGACACTTGTCTCTCAGTCAGAGAATTGTGGGTACGCTGAGCACATTTAGCCATTTGAAAGCTGTAATGGGGAGGGGACGGGGAACTGTGAACAACTGTCACCATGGCAAAAACTTTGTGACCAGTCTGACTACCTGCCTTCTGCAGAGCTACTCACTGTGCCCTGGTCCAGCAAAGCACTTAAGCACATGATTAATTTGAAACAAGTGGGTGGTTTGGGCATTGCCAATCTATTTAGCTTGGAAGACACCCAGAAAGGAAAGTAAGGGGTGGCAGTAGAGGATGGGAAGGGTCAGATTCTGCCCCTTACGTTGACTAATACTGTACTACCTAGGTGATGCCATGGATAAGGGACCGTTCAGACCAAGCAAAGAGATCGCAGTCTGGCCCTAAACTAGATCAGCCCAGTGACTTCAATGGGACTATTGGGCTCACACTCTGCTGAGCATATGATCTTACTATGGGTACCTGCAGCCTTGTTAGCATGCTGTCTGCCATGTAAAATGGTAAGGAAAAATCACAATAAAGCCATGAAATTGTATTGTAAATCAGCTCCTTGACCCTAAATCTTTTGCCCAGGTACAAGAAGCACTCACTGGCAACACCTAAAAGTGTAGTTAGAATGAACAAAAGCTATTGAAGTGGGGAGGGTTGTAAACTGATGACTGTGGGTTTGTTTCCAATTAAAAACACAATTCAAAAGGGGATGATGTTGATTAGATTACAACTCATCATCTCCAGGGTGACGCCAGACACCCTTGAAAATGTCCCAACTCGGGTCACCTGTACTTCAGTCTCTGCACTGGCTCCTCACCTTCAATGCAGGGTCCAATCTGGGCCTTTGGCCTAATATTCAAAGCCTGTTGCCATCTGGGACCTGAAGAAAGATGCTGTGAGTAAGACACGAGAGAGCAAGGCTCAATTTCTTGCTCTGCCAGAGACTTCCTGTATGACTTTGGACAAGTCACTTAAAGACAGATTGTTAAAGGTGTTTAGGCATCTAACTTCCATTCATGTGATGATTTCTTTAGGTCTATGGTAATGGTGCCCTAGTAGATAGACTTGCCCTGCCAGTTATATTCTGCTGGAACAATGAAGCTGTTGGCCATGCAGGGAAAGCTTGAGTGTGAGGGAGACAAGCGTTTCGCTAGCGCTAGGCTATGAAACTGTCTGCCGCAAGAAATACAAGGCCACTTCTTGAGAACTACCTCAAAACTCATTGCTTCAGCTTGGTTTCCCTCCATAAGTTGTTCTCACACACATTATATCCAGGATCTGGAAGTGGGTCGGGTTTCCAAACAGCCCCGCAGTTTGATTTTTATTCAGGCCCCTCTCTGCTTACAAAGGTTAACTTCAGAGAGGGTCTGGTGCAGCCTTCCGCAACTGGACAGAATCCCAGGGTGCAAGGCAAACCACATGCATAACCCAATGGGTTTGTGGGGGGCAGAGCCCAGTGGATTGAATTGTTTGTTTCCTTCTTTTATCCCAGCTGACAGTGGTTTTGTGGGCCTAGCTCAACTCTGTAGCAAATCGCTATCAGGCAATCTCATTGGACTAAGAGTCCGTATCTAAGCTTCTACCTCTTATGGGAACTCAAACTCTTACAATCATTATATATGTGTAGGTATTGCTATGCAGGTGCTGGGTGAAACGTTGAAGCAGCTGGCCATAACATCAGCCCTTCATTTCCAATACATTTAAGAAGCAGTTAAGCTCCTTTTGGACTTAGATCGCTGAAACAATAGGAGCCACCCCTGCCAAAACACATGGCACATGCAAGGGCAGCCAGGAGCTGAGCTATGTGGGTAGGGGGATTTCAGTGGGGGATGAACACAAACACAGGGGGCTGGGTATTATTTGGTGGAGTTGTGTGTGTGCATGTCTGTCTGTCTGTCTGAAAAAGAGAGCAATCAGGGAAGACAGCAGGAAGCCAAGAACAGCCAGAGAAGCACTTGTAGCATGACCCTGGCCTGAGAGAAGGCGAGGAGAATGCTTTTGGGGACAGAGTGCTGGCTGGAAAAAGGGGCTTGAAATATTGAACAAGGAAACTGCCTCCAGTTTGATTCCTGCTGTGTTCAGGGAAATGGAACTTTGTGCATCCTTTGTAAATGAAGAGGATTGCAGCAAAGCGATATCTGACTCCATCCTCAATTTCTCCTCTAATGGAAACAATCGACAAGACCTCAAATATTGGCTAATCACTAAGGTCAAAAGGGGCAACAATACCAAGATTAGCATAGTATTAACCGGCAACGATCCGCAGTGCATCCTTGCCTACAGAAAACACCACCACCCTCCACCCCCATTTACACCGATCCAATGTCAGCTCTAGACATTATAGTTGCCAATTTAAAAAACTGAGGGGAAACCACATGCCCAGCCTGCTCTCTTCTTAGCCCTCCTTCCTCCATCTGCCGCCTCTTGATCCTTCAAAAGACAGCATGAGTGAGGAATTCTCTGCACTTAGTACAGGGGAGCTGGAACAATTTGTGCCGTGGGGGTGCTGAGAGCTGCTGAATAAACCCTGTGTATAATGGAAACCACTTCAAGCCAGGGGATGCAGCAGCCCCCACAGCACTCCTAGTTCCAGCACCTATGCTTCAGTGTATAAATAAACCCAGCAGCGGAGAAAAAGGGAAGCGGATCCCTAGAAAGCAAGAAGAAACTTAGCAGAGTCTGCAGCAGACACTGTATCTCTGGCTACTTGCACGCACTGTTCAGTGCGCAGCCTTCAATCTTTCTCTGCAGCGCAAACCCTCCTCTCCCTGCTGCTGAGGATCATTTGCTGGAAGCTCAGTGCAGCACACGGCTGAGCTCAGAAGTTTGGGAATGGATCTGGGAAGACTGAGGAGCTGGAGGTTGGAAGCCCTCACAAACCAGCAGGCTGGCACATATTCTGGGGTGGTTTTGAATTCCAAAGCTTTCTGCTCTGCAAGGGAAAAAGCCAGCACAGCAAAGGCACTGACACCTGGAGGCATCTCTTTTGGATTCAGCTTCTTTTAGCAGAGCCTAGCAGCGCTACCTGACTCCCCTGGGGAAAAGTTCTTTGAGAAGGTCCTGAGAGCAGCAAGACACTGGTCGAAGGGGTGGAGGGGCAAGTTTCTCACTTGCCTTCCCCTTTGGGGGCAAGGGAGTTACCAAATTGATCATGAGACTCTTCTTACACCTCCCAGGGAGGGCTTCTTAGGACACTGCCCCATCAGGAGAACTGGGGCTGTGGAGGGAAGCCCCCTACCAGCACACACTGAGTGCAGTTAGTTCTGTAGGCGCTGGAGATGGAGAATGAAGTTGGGAAATCTGTGGACAACCAAATGGATAAGTACATGTAATCATTAAGTGTTTGATTTCCCTCCCTGCCCTTCCCTGTGGTGCTGTTCTGTGTCCCCTTGTGCCTGAGCAGTCATGGATATTGCCAACCTGGTAAGTTGCCTGGTGCTATTAATTTCTGATCCTCCTTCATCCCTCCTGTTTCAGAGTTACAATAATGGGGAAATCAGAAAGTCAAATGGATATTGTGGAAAAATCAACAAAATCTGGGAAGAAATCCTGGAGCTTTGTGACCATCGGTCTGTCTGTCCTGCTGCTCCTCATGACCTGTGCAGTGGTCGCACTGGTGATCCTGTATGCCAACAGTAGAGGTAAGAAACCTGCTGCTCCCTCCCTTCTCTCAGCCTCTTCTTCATTAACACACCCATAAGAGTCTTTTCTGCAGCGCTAAATCAAAAAAATGGGAGAAAAGGTGCAAGCGCCTCTGTCTGGGACATTTTGTTTTCATTCTCTCTGCCTTACTGTAGGCTCATTAACAGAGATGTTTATCTTCAGACACCTGCTTTTCTGTACAACTGTGCAATGCAAGTGGCTTCAATCATTCGGACTGAATCCAAAATCTAGCAAATTTGATTTGACAAAAATCAAAACAAAATGTGTCACAGTCTTCATTGGGCAAAACGTGGATGCGACACGCTATGTGTGTGTGTGTTTCTGGCTGAAGCATGTGTGTAAATTCTAACACTTGGTATGTTTTTGTGCATTTGTAGAAACCTGAGAGTCTAAATTCCGTTTAGGCAGAAGTTTGAAAGCCACAGCTGCCTACCAGAGCCACCTGGGGAGTTGTTTATTTCAGTGTAAAAGCTGCTTTGAAAAATGCTAGTGAGGAGAGGTAACATAAATAAGGGCACACAGGGTTGTTTGAAATGCAGTTCAGTGACTTCCATGTGAGCATTTTGCCAGAGTGCATGTTGCCTACATGTATTAAATGGAAAGTGTCCCCATAATAACATGTTTTTCACTGGCACCTCAAATGTAAAACAATTTTTCTTAAGTGTTCCTTTAAGCAACGCAGGCAGGATTTGTAGCAGCACCTGCATCCTGTTTGTCACTTCCCTGAGTACCTCTTGATTTCAAAGCTTTGTTCAGATACTTGAGAATGAAATAAATGAATTTTAATGTCAATCCTAAAGCAAGGCAGGGGTTCTTCTCTATATATTGTATCTGCATTCCCTACCTACAGCGACTTGCTTTCTAAGGCACTCATAAGTACTCCAACACTGCCAGTTTCCAAATAGCGATTCAGGTAAAAGGCTCCTTTTGTTGTTGCTTCTACTCTTCTACCACTAGCCAATGAATGTTATCAGCATTTGTTACCATTCCGGACAAAACCCCTGAGTGTTTGACACTCATCACGCTCAGCAGAAAGTTTCTCATATTTCATCTGTTACCCCTGGAGATGTGAGAAAAAACAACACAGCCTTCATGTGCTACTGAGAACTGAAATTCCATTTCAAGAGGAGGATCTTTAAATACTGAGCTGAAGCAGGATTCGGATGCTGGGCTCCACAATCCAGACCCGTTTGGCAGTTTTCTTTGCCTGTGGGGCTCCTCTGTTCCAGGTTCAAATGAAGTAAAAACTCAGCTGAGAGGGATAACCTGGACAGCTTGCAGCTGGAGAAATCTTAGGCCCCCTCACAAGGGCCACTGGAAAGGCTTTCACCGAATGCAGAGCAGAGTCTGGGGTTGGTAAATCTCTCCTAGAATATACATTAACAAAAGGGCAGCAGGCGTTGCTCAGATCTGGGCTCCAGCGTTGTATCTCCCAGGAACACAGCAACAGGGAAATGCCATTTGAACGGAATGTTCATGATGGGAGCAAAAACTTTTGCTTTGTGTTTATTTATTTTATTTTAATTGCACACAAGTGTTAAGGTTGGAAATGGGAACGGGGTCCTGGCTTTCTAATTAAAAGCTGGGTGGGTACACAGATTCGCAGCTACAGCCAAATACAGTCTTTATCAAAATGACACTTCCCTGGAAATGCTTCTTACAGAAAACACTGTTTAGCCAGCTAAACATTAATAGGCTCATACGTCCTCTTTCCTCTCATTGTTCCATAGTCATGTTGCAAAACATTGCAGTTTACACAGCCGCGTGACAACACTGTTTTGGACCAGCACTAACAAATCTTTTCCTAAGAGATCTGAGGGAGTTTAGACGTCTAAAGAAGCCTTTTATATCCCCAATGCTGGGTCCAAATAAGTCCAAAAGCAGAGGAAGGAGACAACTGCTGAATGATCTTGGGAGGAGGGTAGACGGGGAGGAAGACAAAGGTAAAGGGATGTACTTTTGATCTGAATATGCCGGAGTCCTTTAAATGATTTCCCCCATTCATTACCTTCCCAAAGGATCAGCCTCAGGGACAGTTCCTGAATAACATAAGAGTTATTAGCAAAAATTCCAGCCCTGCATCACTCAGGCTTTGGTCCCAAAAACACCTTAGCACTGATCCTCCCACAATAGAGTATGTCAAGCCATAGGCAACCTTTATAAAAACACTGACAAATGCTGTTTAAATGAAATTCTCCCACTATTGCCAACCGTTTGAAAAAATTTGCTTACTGGTTTCAGAGCCTTTAGGGTTCTCACAGATAATATTTGCAAGATTTTCTCCACAACCCTAAGGGTTAACATTAGTATTATTGTTGTTTTATTTATTCCTTGTAGTGTAGTAGCACCTAGGAGGCCTAGCCACAGACCAGCACCGTACTATGCTAGGTGCTTTACAAACAGAACAAAAGGACAGTCCCTTCCCCATAAAGCTTAGAAACTTAATTTTGTTTTTTGTTTTTAATGAAAGCTGAGATTCTCAGGCAATCACGTGCCTCCAGGTGCCGGGTCTTTAACAAAAAGACTATCACAAGCGCCACAATGAAATCATGAGAGTGAGCCATGCTCTTCACCTTTCATAGTGGAGTGAATGAGGAGGAAGCAGAGTTACATGGATGTAAAACCAATCCAAATGAGAGGAGAGTCAGGTCAAGAATGACAGAAGGTGGATGAATATTCAGCATCTGCTAATTCTTGCTTGAAATTTATAAATTCGTTTCCATCGGCCAGGCCCAAAGATAGCTTGTGTTTGCTTCTTAAGTGATATTCACCTGTCAAAGCCTGGTAAGTTGCATCACTTAACTCCCACTTCAAACAGAGTGATCCAGCACTGTCTGCAGACAGGTGAATTGCGAAGAGCCCAAGTTTTATCCACCTGAATTTGCCATGGAGAAATAATTTCAAAAACATAGACACAAGTATCCATGGAAAATGAATTTTAGATTTGTACGCACAGGTATTTGTGCCATAAGTGCTTGCAAAGTCATCCAATAAGATTCCAGAAATAATCCCAATGGGACTTGTTTGACCAATCACAGCTGACCAATGTACCATGTATATAGAATAGCCAACAGTTGCTTAGAGCAGCCTACAATCAAGCTATAGATTTTTAAATATTTGCAAATAGAGAAGCAAAAATTGCAAATAATAATAATCAATTGAGTGACGTGTACATATAGAGGAAACTGACATCCAGTACAGATATCCTCAGCAGAAAAGAAGCTAACTTCAGTGGATAAATTATGTGTTGCAAGTAAATTGCTCAGCTTTAAGAGCTACACAGCTAATCTGCAGTGTTGACAACACTTCTGCAGATGAGAACTGTGTGGGAAACAAATTCAGTTAAGATGCTGATAGGTGAGTGTTGCTGATGCCTGCCAAACAACAACTGTGGATCTAATTGCTTTAATAGGTGCCATCCTCAGTCATCTGTAGTCCTTGAAGAAAGGGGTGAGAAGGGAGGGAGAACACTTAGGCAAAAGAAAAAATCAAAAACAAAAAAGTCACAGCACAAGGTCCGAATATGCTTTGAACATATGACTGTGTCATTTGCTGGGTTCTCATCTTCCGAAAAGAAAGTTCAAAGAGGGAATGAAGCACAAAGCATGCTTGCATTCCGAAAAATTCAAACGACCCACTGCTCAGCAGAATCACTGTGCTCCACTGGCACTGTTGTGCTAAACAAATCTAAAGACCCATTTATAAGTTCCTATGGTTCGTTACTGACTATGTTAAGCATGAATCCCAGCCCAGGGCCTGCTCTACAGCTCACCTAAAATGATGGGATTCATTTCATTGACGCCACTGGGCTTTGGATCAGGTTCCTATTGAACTTTGACATGTCTCCAGTAAACAGCCGACCTCTGAATCTATAATAGCTTTTACCTCAATGACACTGAACTTCCCTCTCCCCCTTTGGGCCAGATCCTCAGCTGGTGTAAGCCAGTGTTGCTCTGTTGAGTTGGCTTTTTGATGGAGCTACCCCATAGCTACTCAGGCATGGACTTACTGCTCACCAGTGGGGCTAAGGGAGTCACAGCTAGAGCTGGGTGGCCTTTGTTCAGTGAATAGTAAATTTGACTAAAAGGCATTTTTCAGGGCACTGAAACTATTCACAAATTCGGGTCAAATAGTTTCAGCTGGAAAAAAATGGGGAAAAAAATTCGGAAGAGTTGAACTATTTCAGAAACGTTGATTGGAAACGACATTTTGCTTTGAAGTGTCTTTTCAAAACAACGTTTCGTTCAACCCAAATGAAATGTTTTTGTTTTTTGTCTCTATGAGAAAAAGCAAAAAAATTCCACTGCAACCACCACACCAAACATTTACTTATGCACTCGGCTCTATTCACAGCATCCCCAATAATCCAGTTTTTCCCCATTGCAATGCACTAGCCTTAACGTTAGTGTCATAAACATTGGCTCATGCATTATTCACCCCATTGTGATTTTCATAATTGGACATTTCAAAGTGCAGCCATCTAAATCTAGCTAGACATTTGTTTTGTTTTGGCTTTGGAGCTTTACGGAAAATATATTAACTCATGAGTTATCCCTGCCCTATCAGGTTGTGCATTAGCAGCCTACCGGTATATATCAGGCATTTGTATTTAGCAGTTTTCATCAGAGGATATCAAATTAAGAATCTTCATCTAAGTATTTGGTTACAGTTGACACAAGTGTCACCATCCCTTTCCTCAAATTACACCCACGGGAAGATGTCGCTACTATGATAAAATAGGATTTTTCTTTACTGGCAAAGCAAGGCTGGAAGATGTAGTACACCCAGCTTTGCAGTGCAGCCCCAGAGTGCACATTTCCCACTGGAGGTGTTGTTTTCAAGCAAACTCATGTGTGGTTCAGGAAAAGAGCAATAACAAGGCATTGTGCAAAGCATTATTGGGCTTAGTCTGCAAAGCCCCGTTGAGCATATTGTGGAGTAAGAGCAGGTGGCATTGGTCATATCACATAAAGCATCAACTCAGCTTGTTTTTGCCAGGAATTATACAGAGGCATAATTGAGGTAATTGAAGGGGAAAGAAAAGCGCCACTTTTGGAAGTAAGCTGAGAACCCTTCACAAGCTATTTTTAATTATCCACTTCGGTGGCAAAGTTTTAGAACTCCACATATGCTACCGAGGTTTCAAAATAGATCTGACGTCTCTCCTTCACCCAGCTCAATTACGCTTTCACAAGAGGGTCCATTTTCTGGTGCTTTGGAGTTAGATACTTGCTGATAGAGGTTTAGTTCCAGCCGTTGAGCTAAGTCATTTTCAGGGCACGGTCGGGAAAAATGCTTTGCTGATAACTGCCATTTGGCGCAATCTGGTCCATGAGAAATGATGGAAGAAAATATGGTGGCGAGTCTTTCTGGGACTTGTCTGTCTTAGGGTTCTATACTACTGCCCATCACCCTTGCATGTGAGCTCCTTCTATGTGAAATCAGATGCAACAGTGAAGTCCTAGCTGATGCTTTGGGTCTTTGGCACTTCTCCTTTCTGGGGTCTAAATTCTGTGCAGAATAGTGGTAGTGTTTTGATTGTTTTAAAAAACATTTACTTCTATTTCTTGGTTGGTTGGTTGGTTGGTTGGGATTGAGTGGTCAAAGAAGCTGTCAATGTAGTGACTATCATTCTTATGTTGGAAAGGCATTTCGAAGAGGAAGGCTTTGGTGCATTTTCTAAGGATGGTCAGACTCTGGATTCATCTGATCTCCTCTGGAAGTGTGTTCTGTAGCTAAATCCCCTCAAACAAGAACACTTTTGTCCCTAGTTTTCAGATGCTTCGCCGTGTGCTTTGTGATCTGCCTTGTCCAAGAAGAGCACAGCTATCCCAGTGATTTACAGATTGAAATTCACTCTTTGATGTAGCTGGGGCTTGATCCATTAGTGGCTTTGAAAACTAGGAACTGATTTAAATAAGACAGACAGACTCAAGTTGCAAATTTTTAGTCCTGGTCATTTAGCTCCATAGTTGAGATTTATCATGTTATGAAGATTCAGTTGGAGCTTTTTCAAAATGGGGATCTGGGTTCAGGTCCCGTCCCAGTTCCCAGAGGCACCTAGACACATCTCCCATCTGAAGCTAGTTGTTTATCCAAGCCCTGGGGTTAGGTTTTAGTAGTGTTGCTGAGCAGCACCAGGACTAGTCAGTTAGAGGTTGGTAAACAGGTGCCAAGTGCAGAACACTTCCAACTGAAAAGAGATAATTGATCTGAAAAAATACATACATCTTAGTCCTGGCATAAGGCCCGATCCTGCCAAAGGCTAAGCCCCCTCTAACTGCTGTTGACTGCAGGATCCATCAGCTGGATTCAAAGAAACTATGATTAAAGAATAAAAGTGATCAGACAGTAGATGGAGAATCCAGATAACATTGGTACAGTCAAGAAAGGACACGTTTTTGCCAACCCTCTCATGGTGGACGTACAACTGCTAAATAAAATGTGATTGCATAAAAAGAGGGGAAGCAATAAGCCAATGTGACTGCAGTTATAATACCTAGCTTGTACATACTGTTTTTCATCCATAGATCTCAAAACACTTTACAAAGAAGGCCAGGATAATTATCCCCAATATACAGATGGGGAAACTGAGGGCACAGAGCCATGCCTTGTCTTGCTCAAGAATCACTCAGGCTAGTGGCAGAGCCAGGAGTAGAACCCAGATGTCCTTAGGCCCTCTCCCATGTTCTATCCACTAGGCATCACTGCCTTAGTTCTGTCATGCGTGGATTTAGACACGCATCAACTGTTGAAGACACATGTCATGTAAACATTGTAGGATGACTAGAAGCCCAACTCATATAAATGAGCATTGCTTTGCTTGTCTCATAAGAAGAAGTAGTGATGACTTTTCTTTGAGACGGCAAAGATGAAAGATGGTAGCAATGAAGAAGACAACCCCAATAAACCTTCAAATGCCATTGAGTCATGTATATAACTCTTGCTTTTCATCCTAGAGAGACTAGCCAGAGGAAATGCTCCCTTTGAGTGTGTAACAGGTCGCTGAAATGTTATCGGGCAGTTCAGTGTGATTAGCAGTGTAGATGGCATCAGGCTCAGAAGCAGGAGAGCGTGGAGCTCAGCTGCCAATCAAGGGGAGGAGCACTTGTGAAGGCAGCACTGTATTTAAATGAGCAACTGATATTTGGGCCAGGACACGTCTCTCTTTCTAACTTGCTGTCTTTTCTAATCCAGTTAAATCCTTCTATTCTTTCTCATGAGAGAATATTCTGCAACCTAATGCACTTACCGTTAGGGAATATGTCTGGATATTCAACCTCTGTTCCCCTTAGGAGCCAGTTGAAACAAATTACTGCCCCAGTTCAGGCCTACACCCTTCAGATGCTTGGAGATGATTGTTATCTATCCCACTTCAGCATTATTTGTTCATATTTAACTGAAGCACACGTGAAATCAGTTTACCCCAGCTGATGATGAGGTGTATTTAGTTCTTGTCATCTTTCCTAATCATGAGCCCGTCCCTTTCCCAGTGAGAGGCAAGGACCTGGATAAATCACTGGAGTAAGACTGGAGAGATCTGTGTTCAGCTCTGCCCAGACCTCCTACATGGCCCTGGGCCAGTCACTAAATAATCTCTGGGTGCACAAGGTCACTAGCTGTAAAAAAGCACCTGGTAATTATTCCATTCTCCCATCTGTCTTGTTTATTTAGGATCTAAACTCTTTGGGGCAGGGACTGCCTCTTACTGTGTATTTGTTCAGCACCTGGCTCAACAGAGCCCTCACCTGAAATGGGACCTGTAAGTGTTAAAATACTTTAACATGCCAGAGACATTTCTAAATAAGTTTTTTCCCTTTCAGGATGGCGAGTTATAACTATTAGCCCAGTGGAGGTATTTTATCATACATGCTGCTCTGTCCACAGGTAGGTGAGAAGAGACTGACAGATGCAGCAGATAGAGAGGGGAATGGGTACGTGGTGCTGGGACACACAGGTTAGCACGTTTGGGCACTCTTGGAATGGAGTGAGACGAAAGGGTTAGTGCCCTCCCTTTAAAAGTCTTCATTAGATAACAGTAGCATTTTATGACTCAAATCCTGGTGCCAACGAGAAGGTCCCACCCATTTGGAAGGCTAGGAAAGTATGAATCACAGCAGCTTTGGAGTAACGTTAGAGCCATAAACTGCTCTTGAACCTCAAAACTTTCCTTGAACACAGTGGGGGCTTCCAACCAAAACCGAGGGCTTCACTAAAACGAAGACTCTCAACCGTTTCTTTTTTTTGATCATAGCCATTTTGCAGCAAGTGTCACACCAGCAACTGTGCATGTCTGGAATGGGCTGGATAAAGAATGTGTGTGTGTGTCTCTCTTAACCTCAGTGACACCCAGGTCACTTCAAGGATGTACACAATTACGAATGCGGGAGGAAGGATGATCTTGTGATTAAGGGCTCAGACAGCAGCTAGCACAACAGAAGCTGAAGCTGAATGAAAGCAAAACATTTCAAATTTCCCCACAAGATAAAATTCCTCCAAAAAAGTTTCATTTTGTGCCAATCAAAACATTTGGTTTTGATAAAATCAAAATGTTTCCTGTTGACTTTTTTTCTAATTTCATACATTAGACAATCACATTTAAATAATTAAAACAAAAAGTCATTTCACACCAGCAAATTGAAACATTCCATTCCAAAAAGTTCAAAATGGAATATTTCCACCACACCAAAATGCTTCTTTTCCAATGTTTCTTTCCAAACAAAATTTCATTGCATTTGACACTTTTCCACGAAAGATTTTGCTTCCAACAAATCAGCATTTTCAGACAGAAAAATGTTCCACTGGAAAATTTCTAATAAGAGGTAGCAGGTTCACTGGGTGGACCTTTTAGAATGAAGTGGAGAAACAAAATCACAAAACTCTTGTCTTTCATCTTGTGTCTCAGTTAAGAAAACGAACAAGATTTTTAGGCAATACCATCCTATTTCCAGCAGTCCCGATTTTATAATGACTGTTACTGGAGGAGAAAACACTGAGTAACGAAACTGCTCTGTTCTTGTCAGACATATTCTACCTGCCAATGTACTAAATGAATCTCAGGCTGAAGTGGCTCTCATTCTAATTAATCCATCCACACCCCTAGGCTGTGGATGTAAAAATCAAATGCCTGATTATCTTGAGTACCTGAAAAAAAATTTGTCCATGTTTTCCCTACTGCAGTTTATTTATAGCAGCCAGAAAAAAAAATCTCCTCTCTGCTTTAATCCCGTTTGCGTGCTTTCCCAATTATAATTCCCAAATTTGGGCTTCCTCCGTTGTTTGTGTTAGCTTTCGTTAGCCCACTGCAGGTAACGTGTGTTCATGAAGAGATTAAAGGCAGGGGCCTCTTCCCTGAATAAGAAAGATCAGTGCATGCACACAAATCAAAACAGCTGAGGAACAATTTGGAAAGTGGCATATCTGGCACTGGCTGCTGTCAGAAGACAGGACACTGGGCTAGCTGGACCATTGGTCTGACCCAGTGTGGCTGTTCTTATTACAGAAATCAAAACGTCCCTGATCATGAGCTGAAAGCTGAGGAATATCTGATTTGTGCCAGATTTCCATCAAATTTTCCCCCCACCCTCTGTTATTTATGTTGTACATAGTTCTTTGATTGTCTCAAATGTGATTATAATTACTTGATGTTCTATCCCTCCCAGACGGGTTGCCTCGTCAAAATATGGTCTTCAAATGGTATCGTTTTAAACAAGCACAAACAGATGAGAGAAAATTCCTGCTAATGCAATGTGTTTATCAGACATGTTATAGGTCACTTGCCGTGAGTGCTTTTGAAGAGCTCAACTGAAAAAACATAGCCACATATTGTGTCTAATGGTAACACTTTGCTCTCTCAAAGCACCTTTTTCTGGGGGTTCATAGAACAGGCTAGGAACATCAATTAAGTCTCACAAGCCCCTGTGAAGCAGGTCTGAAGTTACCTATATTCTGCAGAAGGAGAAACTAAAAGGTTGGGTAATTTGCCCTGTAAATTGTACAATGTGAAGTTCTTTCACTCCAAGCAGAGGACTGAGTCTAGGCTTGGGCCCCACTTAAACCCTCCAGGGTGGAGCTCAGATAGCGTGTAAGCATTCTGCTCTCCTTCTGCACAGGGGTGAATTTCTCCTATAGTCAATAGTGAAGCCAGGATACACGGTACTCCCACGGAATTCAGTGGAAGTCCTAATTCCCCTCTGCATTGTGTCACCATTTATATCAGTGCAAAGCATGTGTAAAATGCCATGGTTCTCCCACTGTGCTCTCCCTTTGCAGTGCTGTAAAATCATCTCAGGCAGTGAAGAAATAGGCCCAAGAAAAATGGGGTTCCCGGGACACTGACTAGAACAGTGCAAAATAAGCACATTTCTGAAGGGTGACTATTGTGCTTTTTCCTCTTCCTCTCCTCTGTCTGTCTCCTATTCCCCCTTGATCTGCGATCTCGGTATGCCAATATTTGCACCCACATGAATGTTCATGCCTTTGATACATAAGGGTATTAAAAAGGGTTTGTTTTTTAGCTCAAAAAGTTATGCAATTTAGGAACATTTTTCACAAAAATGGACCTATTTTCAAGTATGTACAGAATTTTGGGTACTTTTGTATGTTGTCGCAAATACTTTAATCACCTCCAGTACACATTCCCAGCCCCCTGTCTAATTACTGGACCCTAATTTGTGCAGTTTTTCTAACGCAGATTTCTACACACACATTCCCACTTGATTTAGCCCTGAATGTTACATTCCCAATCACAGGGGGTGGTGTTGACGTTGCTTCCGCTGATAAACTTCAAAGCACTCTTTTCCTTCCCACTGTTCTACGTCTACCTGAATTACTTTAACAGTGTCTGCTCTTGTCAAACACTTGTATTCAGCTTGAATCGGTTTACCCAATATCTCTGCGCTAGAAACATTGCTGCACAGGAGAGCCAAGTTTAATCCACTTGGAAAGTGATTTTTTTTGTTGTTTTTCCCAGTGAGGGCTCAGTGATCCTTTGCGTAACAGAAAGCAGCCAAGCACAAATCAGACTGAAATTATGCCAGGGAAAAGCATAGGCATAAAGCAGACCACATCCAAACATTCCTGAACTTGGGGAGCAGGCCAAACTCTGTAAAACACCAAACAATCCCAAACTCGGGGGGAATTTTGGAACTAGATCCCAGCTTTGTGGCCTGGGCCTATTCCTATTTAGAAAATTTACGACTAATGACAAGAATGTCCTTCACTAACATAGCACCTTCCTTTATCAAAAGTTCTCAGAGCTATTTACAAACACTAATGAAAAAAGCTTCACAGCATCCCTCTAAAATAAGTGCGATAATGCCCATTTTACATATAGGGAAACTGAGATACGAAGAGATCAGCTGACTGTCCAAGAGGAAGGACTATGCTCCACTAAAGCCACATTCCTGCCTAATTAATCAGGACCTAAGTGGTGCCTAGGTCTGGCGCTACTGGGCCAGGTCTGAATTGGGGTTTCATCGGAAGAGAGCGAACAGCAGAATAGAAAAAAAGAGCCTAGGAGAAGTCCTGCTTGTGGCACACTAGAAGCACCTTGTTCTACTTGGCTTTCAAAGCCACAGTTATTCTAAGAGAGGTTTTCATTGGGACAAACTACCATTGCTAGATTCCAGGTTTTACAATGGTTTTGAGCCGCAACCCTGAATAGGAAAAAGTACAACAAGGTGCTTTGTGCCGTGAGCAGCTTAACAGGAAGCACAGAAGGTGGCATCCAACGTTCAGAAGCTATTGTCTGTTTTATCATAAAAGATTGTATGGTAGAGACTACGGAGTGGATTAGCCTGGGAATTGATCTAGTCTCTCACCCCCTTCAAATGAGCCTGAGAGAAGCTTTCATTGTAGCTGCCCCTCTCTGCACCTATTCTTCAGATAAACGAAGCTCTGGCATTCTGGCATCTTTCCCTGGCACTGGGATTCACTTACTTTAAAATAAAAAAAAAAAGAGCTCAGGTCATTACAGATGAACTTGGAATAAAGTCGAGCAGTACTGAGTGTCAGCGGTGCTCTGCTCTTCCTTGCACAAATGAATAATGACATTGTGTGGTTTTATTCTCCCCCACAGATATGCAGTATGGCACAAACTCAGGCAGCATATGCACTACTCCTGGATGTGTTACGGCAGGTAATAATTCTTCATCCCTACCCTGTCTGCAGAGGAGTCGTGTCCGATGTAGGAACTGCCCCCACCTCTCGCCCCAAGCCCAGTAAGAGACTGTCCTGTAAAAGGGAAGGAAAAGATGATTGAAATGATGCTCAGGAGCTGGAAGGAAGGAAAGCTCCCACTTGGCTGCGTTAATAAGACTAGCATTGCCATTTGAATCTTGGGTGGGATTTTCAAAATCACCTAAGTGATTTTGGAACACTAATCCCATTGACTTCAATGGGACCTTTGCACCTAAGTCACTTAGGCATGATGAGACTTGAGCTGTTAAGTAAGGGGCTTTTGACAATCCCACCCTTTGTCTGAAACAGAGCAATCCTGCTGCATCTTACCTAGCATTGACCCAGCCAGGTAAGCACCTACTTGTTCATTCTCATTCAAACTATCTAAGAAAACAACATAAAAGGGAAAAATTCTCTCCCGGGATCCCCACTCTCAATGGTGTTTTTGTATGTGGAATCAGGGCAGACTATGCAATAGAAATTTGCCTTGTTGATAAGAGATCAGATCTGCTGCGTGGACTGAAGAATAATTTTTCCCAAAGCTGCCTGCACATATCAGCATTCAAGGGTTCCATGATTCAGTTTTCCCATCTGTAAAATAATTATACTTCTTTTATGATGTGCTTTGAGATCTATGGATGAAACGCACTATGTAATAGCTACATGGTGTTGTTATTGTTATCATATGAGTATTAGTGTCTGCAGGTGACACTAAGAGGGAGAAGTCTGCCACTCCTTAGTGCAGAGGAAAACTACCGTTGGGGGTCAATGACCTTAGGCAGGAGGTTGCAGGCTGAGTGAGTTCAACCACCTAATAAAAAGCACAGCAGCCCCTGCCCTGCCCCACCAAATATTCTGCTTGTAGGTATGATTTCCCTTCATCAGAATGTGGCACAGTCCCCATGGGGGACAACCCCTGGCAGCCAGTCAACACCCTGCTGAAGGAGTTTGCCAGGGTGGAAGTTTGCCCAATGCAGATGGCTGGTTTAAAGTCTTGCACACCACTGGGTCCTTGCACTGAGGGTTTAAATGGACTGGACATAGTGCTTAGGGCTTTTTGCAGTCTCACTGCACCAGAATGAATCTTACCCAGATGAGTAGTATGAAGATGCAAGATCTGTTCTGCAGAGCGCCTTCTTGGGAAACATACCTGTGTCCTTGCTCAGGGAGGGAACGAGCAATGACTCCTCCCTGAATAACCTCAGAGCATTATGTGCAGCTTGGACATCCTATGCAACTCAGAGATCTGGTTTTTGTGATACGCAGCTGCTAGAATACTTCAGAACATGGATCCAACAACTGAGCCTTGCACGGACTTCTATCAGTACGCCTGTGGGGGCTGGCTGAACCGGCACGTCATCCCAGAAACCAGTTCGAGATACAGCATTTTTGACATACTGAGAGATGAACTGGAGATCATCCTGAAAGGTAGGACTAGGACGAGGTTACAGCACGTATGCAAAATAGTGAGACTGAGCATCAGAACTTTGAACTAAAGATACATCCCTCCCCTCACCCCCCCCCCACCCGGAAGTGGTAGCCAACACAATTAAATCTGCATTAAACCAATGCATTCACTCCCCTACCCCAAAATATATCGTTGCCCACATGGTCTGTAAAACCATGAAAGAGGATCTGGAAGTAATTCCCAGGTATGGCTTCCTCAACAAAAGCTAGAGCCTCATTTATAAATCAACATAGCTCCATTCAAGTCAATGGAGCGACATTGACTCATCCCACCAGAGGATCTGATCCGGACTCTTGAAAAAAGCCGTGTGGCTCAGGCCAGGGCTAGACTTTACAATTTTTGCCAGTACGATAATGTCAATAAGGAGTGTGATTTCTTACAATATTTTTATACCAGCCAAAGCCCTCGTGTAGACGCACTTATATGGGCAAAAAAAAAGTTTTGTCAGGATAGCTTATTTCATTTGGGGGACTGGTATAAGCTATGCCGGCCAAAGCACTCCTTTGCCAGAATATTAGTAGCAGTAATAGCTGTATTATGTAGCACTTAAGAGCCCTAGTCTTGAAGCAGGATCTATCATGCTGTGCAAAGAGATGGTCTCTGCTCCAAAAAGTTCATAGTCTCACCTGTGTCTCAGACAGTTTGTCTGAATAGCTCTACTAGCAAAACTTCTCTAGTGCTAGATCTGAATGGGGGATGGGTGCAGAGGTGGTGACATGGAGATTTCTCACCACCACTGATTTTTTTAAAAATAAAGAAAAGTTGACCTATGTCATGTATTTTCCACAGGGGTGGGCATGATAAAACCAGCCTTTGCCAATGGCTACCACACCGCAATTACTGACATATCACTGTTGTGTTTTTGTCATTGGTTCTATTTGTGTTAACAGCTGGCAACTGTATGTTTAAAAAAAAATCACCATGAGCTATAGTGACATGCTAAGTAATGAACACTCTGGTACCTGCAGTTCCCGATCTCTTGTCTAGGCCTTTCCCCTCCCACCCCTCAATATACAGACGCTGAAAGAGTGGCCCTGTTCCCACTGAAATTGATTGGAGTTGTGACATTGGAGTTGTGACATTGACTTCAGCGAGAGTAGGAGAAGCTGTGTGTGTGTGTGTGTGTGTGTATCCCCTTCACATCCTCTCCCTTCCTGTAGAATAGTTCCAGTACAGAGCACTCTCATTTCATGGTCAGTGGAGCCAGTGGATGCTGATTGTTGCTGGCATTCCTGCACTACCACTGATTCTGATGATGAGAAAGAGGCTACTTGGGGCACCGTCTCACTGCAGTGGTTCCATCCCTCCAGGTGTGCTGGAGTCTCCGGAGCAGGGTGATCGAGAAGCCTTTCGGAAAGCTAAAATGCTTTACACTTCCTGCATGAATGAAAGTAAGTCTCTTCTGCTGCTGCTGCTACACTTGTGAAAGTAAAAAACCCACTCCTCTGGCAAAATTTTCCCACCAACGTGTCTCTCTTTCTCTCTCTCAGGATCTCCCCTGAAAAACCTGCCTTTCTGCAGGTGGATGACTTGAGCACACACACAAAGCTTTAGGGTGTGCATTCTGGGATATGACACGTTAGGTAATAGGTTACCCACCTCTGTGTGAAGAGCCTGCCTTTCTGAACACAAACATCCAGTCATTAGTCTTATCCCATGTTCTCCTGGGACCCAATACAAGTCCCACACTGAAGTCAATGGAAGTCTTCCTGTTGGCTTCAGCAAGCGTTTGGTCAGGTCCCTGGTATATTCAGGAATGGCAGCTCCAAGGATCATGTTCCCCAAGAGTCATCTACAAAAACAACTGTTGGGCAAACTCTACAGAACTCCCACTCTCCAAAAATGATGGAATTTAAATGCCAGGAAGCAGCATTATATGATGAGGATTTTTGTTCTCGTAATCAGAGTAATGAGTAACTTCTAGAAGTTCTGAAAGCAAAGGAGAATGTTTCTAAAACATCTGAAGAAAATCCAGCAAAACCCTTTTTTGAGTTACATGTGGACAGTGCAAGATTTAGGATGCTTCTAAATGTTATTTCCTTGCTTTAAATTATTTGAGTTTTGTAAATGACGCAATGGGTGACTAAACTCTTGTCACTTAGCAACTCCATGTGGTTTTTTACATGAAACTTGCTTTGCTTTTGAAGTCATTTACAAGCATAACAAAATGTGATTAAGGCACAGGGTGATGATTTCTAAAGCACCTCAGGCAAATGTTCATAAAGGAAGTAGGCATTTAGAGCCTAAGAGTCTTTGAAGATCAATGAAATATAAGCTCCTCCACGCCTACATTTTACTAGAGAAGTCTAGTCTATCTTCATTGGCAGATAACTACTTGTTGGAGAGAATTTGAAGATTATGTGTATGGATTTACAGGACCTACACAATATGTTAGAAACAACTTTGTGTGGGTGCATACTACACCACTTGAAAAAATTATGCAGTAAGAGCCAAAAGCACTAGTTTCTGATGGTGATACTATGTTATTATTAGTTAATTTTTATATTGTGGGATTGCTGACAGGCCTCAGTCAGGGACCAGGCTTCATACTGTAATGTTATAAGGGACACACAGTGGAAAATCCACCCACAGTTAATTACTTGGTCATAATTCTGTGTATTTCTGAAGAACTCTTATCCTTGGATAAGAGCTTCTGATTTGTACAGAGAAACACTAGCCTCAGTCTCCATCTTTATGTGTTCACTGCTCATGCATTATAATGTTCTACAAAGGTGAGGACTGAAGCAGTGCAAAAGCTTATAAAACAAATCAGGCGCCCAAGAGACCAGGCTGAGGTTTCAGACACCTACCCTCTCTTCTCATAGGTGTCACAGTTACACAAATAGCTTTGCATGGAATTCATCAGTTTCACAAGTCAAAACCCACCAAACAAAATATCAGAGGATTGGGGTTTGTTTGAACCCCCGAAGGAGTCACAAAACATCCCCAAAATCACTAACTCTTTCACCCTGTGAACGGAACCTTTCATGTTCAAAGAGTTCTTGTTAGGATAGGATTACTGCCCAGTGGAGTTGAAAGATGACACCACATGGTGTAACACCATCCAGGTTCACAGGGAACTTTTAGAATCTGCCTCCCCTATTGCAAGAGTTTCAGCTGCTTAATTTAGTCTAAATTTTCATCCATTTTTCTTCATTTATAGTGAATCAGAAACAGGACTTTACATTTATTTCCTCTTCTTCCTCCTCAGGCTTCATAGAGCAGCGAGATTCATTGCCCCTGTTAGAGGTTTTAGCTATGGTTGGAGATTGGCCAGTGGCTTCGGCAGATTGGAATATCACCAAAGGTAATAGTGTGTGCTCAGAGAGCTCTACATTGTCAGGTTAGAGTAATTTATCTGCCTAAAGAGACTGATGTCATTGCATCACATCGCCACCAAGGCTTTCCTTAAAGAAATTCTGAGACATTCACACACCATTTAGAATGGATCAATCTGCATAAACAAGAAGGCCTGGATTTAATGCCTGCAATCAAAGATTTCAGAATCCTGTTTTATAGACACAGATAATTTTTTTTGTAATAAATAATCCAGGTAAAGGGCAGATAATATAACTTTAATTGATAAAATGTGCACAATTATAAAACCTCAAGACACAGGCACAAAAAGTTGAAAGTAAAAATGCCATCGTTTTTTCAACTTTTAGATGCAAGTTTCCAAGGTGCACACATCCATGCAAAAATTGTGCTCCTATATTTCCATCTGCAACTATCATAAGTGGGTCTTGAAGCACCACAGGCTAACTAGGCAACAAAATAGTGATTTGTAGCGTGGGTGTGTAATTGCATATACATTTTAGCATGCACATATTTATATTTTTGACATTTAGTTACCAAAGTGGTAGTTGCTTTACAAATGCTATGGATAAATAAAAATGAACCTCCCTTTTATTAAACAAAGATGAGCTGTCATCAGAAACATGAAAAAAGAACACGTCTATTCAGATACCATGGTGATGGGCGTGTTAAAAATGCCTGGGCAGGTAGATAACTAGCGCCTGTGTAATGTGTGGATTATACGCCCCAGTGTGGGAGTTTAAAAAGCACTCAGCATAAGCCAAACTCTGCTCCCATTGGAGTCAATGGATTACATCAATGATTGTCTTCCCTAGAAGCAGAATTAGACCGACGTTGGTAGCTTTAGAAAATCCCTCTCCTAATCTCCAAACTCTTCCACAAAGCCCACCAGCATTGAACCCTCAGCTTAGAGCGACCGTCTCACTTCTATCCAACAAAACCCAGGTCAGACACAAATAGGGACAGCAGTGCCTTGTGCATCTGAACTGTTTTGTCTGCATATCTAAACATTGTGCTTGGAGCAAGAATTGGGTTTTCCTGTGGCCGTGTGCTTTGTACAAGGTAGAACTGTCCAGCACTTGCATTAATAAGAAGAATTATGAATAATCAGTTACTGATAGAGAAGTCCCTGTGGGATCTTCTTGTTCATCCACTCCCAGCCAGTGCAGGATTGGTCCCTACAAAATATTCTCAAGTGCTCTGTCCAGTCTGATTTTAAATTACTTAAGCAATAGGCTTACAATATATGAAACTTAATTACTCTTGATGCACATCAATAAATACTGCATAATTTTTCCTTTTATTCCCCCAGAGCCAAATTGGAGCATGGAAGAAAAACTCTCCACACTGAACTCCAGATTTAACAAACGAGTCTTCATTGATATGTTTGTATGGAACGATGACCGGGATTCCAGCAGACACATCATTTATGTAAGAAAAATAATCGAGAACTACAGCTCCACAAGTCCCAATATTCCAGATTCACAATGGATCACTACTTGCATCGCATTTAGACATGCTTTTCATAAGCACTGATTTGTATTAGTGGGCATTCAGAACATGATGGAAATGTGCACATTAAAAAAACCTCCTACAAATCTATTCATGGTACCCCAAACAATATAAATAGATCCTATACTGATTTACACCCACTGGGCCATTGTAGAGTATTGTGACTTACTGACAGGGTTCAACAGATGGCGTAAAACTCTACTGAAGATATCCAATAAACACAGCTAGTCCATATATAGCTATGAATATAGTTAGTCTCATATCTTTTATTGTCACATATGACATCTAGTACTGGAGTGGGCAGCATCTTCTCTGGCAGGTTACTTTATTTTGGTCTTTCAGAGGTCTCAGTGGTCACTGAAAAATCTTGCCTTATAACCCAGGATAAGTATCCATCCGATACTACTCCAGAGAGTAAGGGTCAGATTTTAGTCCCATGCTTGGGAGGATTGGCGGTAGTAGTTCTGGCTTCCATCTCACTTCCAGCTCCAAGGAATAATAGGCAGAACTGCTACTTGAGTGGGTTTATCATGTAACAGAGTGCTATGGTCCTTCCAGCTTTTCGCGTTGTTCTTGAATGACCCCTTCTTGCCAACCAGTCTCACTGCTCATCACTCACTAGAGATATGTATTTGATTTCCTTCAGATCGACCAGCCTAGTTTGGGAATGCCGTCCAGAGACTACTACTTTAATGGTGGTAATTACCAAAGAGTAAGTATTCCTGAACTTTGCTACTAAAAATTGCCTTTCACTAATCATGTGCACGTGAACACTGCTTTTACAAACCACAAGTAGCTGAATCTTCATGTTCTCCAACATCCGCAGTTAGACTGTGGAACTCATTGCCACAGCATGTTACTGAGGTCAAAAATTTAGCAAGACATGAAGATGGATTGGACATTTAAATGAACAAGACTATCCAGAGTTGTGATAGTTAATGTTAACACAAAGAGTACTGTGAAGGAGATAAAACCTCGTGTTTCAGGGTTTAAACCAATCTCTAATTTTTAGTGATAAGGATGAGACCTTAATGTCGGGCAGATTATCCCACAACTGCCTACTTCAGGGTTTCTTGCACTTGCCTCTAAAAACATCTGGTACCAGCCACTGTCAGAGACAGGACACTGGACTAGAGGGACAGCAGGTCTGATCCAATGTGGTAATTTTTTTATTCCCATATTTCTACAATTTCATACAAATCCCCAAATTCACTCTGATGAACCCCAGCTAGAAGGTTTCAGATATCCCCCATAAAAGACAATTCCATTCATGAAATCAGGATTGACCTGGACAAATAGAAGGAAGATGAATGGACCAGATCCTTGGTTGATGAGAATCTGGCCCTATATGTGTTGGATGATCCTTATTTTTTTTGCAGTGAGTTCCAGACCCTACATGAACATTTGGAGACACTATTTTGAAACTGTTTCACTTTCCTCCACTGCAGAGACCAAATTTGTTCACTTTCTCCTTCTTGCTTTTCTTTGTAGATGCCTGGCTGAGCCGCTGCAAACGTAGATGGATAGAGATAATTTGTCAATTTCAGGCCTGAAAATACTTTTGAAGCTCTTTTTATTTTCGTAATTATTTCATGCTAACTGAGTAGATTTGAAACCAAGCATTAAATTGAATTTCCTAATGCGAATGAAGGGGGAACAATGTAGACAAGGATCAAACATTTCAGACTCAGTTGCATATTACAGGAGTAGGGGCCTGATCCAAAGCCTGTTGATTTCTCTGCGTGTCTTTCTGTTCACTTCAATGTGGTTTGGATCACGCCTGTACTGAGATATAACTCCGAGGCTTTCTTCATCCAAACTACAGAGCTGTGAGATCCTGATGGCAGCGGATTTGCCGGCATCCTCACCTCAGCCATCTTAACAAATTGTGATTCTGTCCCATATTGTTCTCTCCAGGGGATTCAGCATGTGAGCTCTCTCAGTGCGCTTGAGGTACTATTTATAGAATATGGCCAAAGTCTTCTGACATTCACAGACTCCATCGAGCATGTGTTGAAGACAGTTGCCTACAGAATTTCTTAGAGATACAGTGAAACCTGCAAAACAAATCAAGTACTTCACAGGGCTGGATTTGATCTAAAAGGGAAACAAAATTTTTATTTAGCCCTATGGTTCATTCTCGGCACATTTGCTGATTTCCCTAGAACTCCCTCAACAAGCTACACCACAGAAAATCTCTCATACTGAGCTATTATAAACCTGAATTTCTGGACAAGATTGCCTTGATAAGTGGAGAAAATGTAGATCGTTAACTTTATAAAAATGACACAGACACACAAGGTTTCGTTTCATGTGTGTTTAGGTGCGGGAAGCCTACCTGCAATTTATGATCACCATTGCCAAAATGATCAGAGAAGACAAGAATATGGCAAAAGACGACAATTTTGTCCAAGAGGAAATGGCGAAGGTTATGAAGCTTGAAACTGAGATTGCAAACGTGAGTACTGGAGATTATGGGAGACTGATAGGTGAACTGAGAAAGTGATAGGTTGTCATGATATATGGAATCACAGCTTCTCTTGAACTGGAGTGATGAGATTTTTGTGCTGCAACTCCATGAAGCATAACATAAAACTTACAGCCCACAGGGAGGCAAGGCAAAGGTGGTTTTATAGCTCTTTTGTCAACCCAGGATTATACACTAAATTGAAGCAGCGTCCGTGAATTGTTCAATAGCACGATCCAGAATGGTCATAGTGGTGTAGACAATGGGCATGTTTCCTTCTGCCCCAAGCTGTGCCCCCTATGCAACATAAACTGTCTTTTATAAAACCTACACAAGGGGGAATTCTCCCCTGGACAGATCTAGGGCACTTTTGGGGCTCTTAAAGTGCTGCAGCATCTTGCAAGGCTTTTTTTTTTTTAAACACCTACCACTACTGACAAACTTCCACATAGTTTAAGTTCCAGCTCTGTCTCTGTTGTTTAACAGGGACCACAGTCCGTCTGGATCTCTGTGTTGAACCTAGAGACTTCTAATGGCTGAATAATTTACTGCAAGAACACATTTTTACCTAGGTTAAATGACTTCTTTTCAATATCATGGGATGTAGAATAACAAGTCAAACCATTACTAAGCATTTTAGCAGTTCAAAGCCATATTGCCAAAATAATCAGAGAAATTATATATATATACCCAGATGCTACAGTTCAATTAAGCTTTATAATTATTAGTATTTATACAGGACAAAACTCTCCAAAAGTACACAGGCAATGAAAGAGTTCAAAAATGTGAAAAATCTGGATTTGTTAAGTATTAAAAAAATGGTTGACGATTATAAAAAAAAATCTTTATTTTTCATGTTCGTTTTTATGTAGGATCCTCTGTTTTGCCATGTTGAATAGGACACCAAAAATAGGGAATATAGCAGGGATTCTCTATACAGTTAATATCCAGGTTATACACATGTTGTCTAAGGTGCTTGCAACTTTTTGTGTAGCTGAAGTTTATTTCTTACATTTCTCTAAGATCAGGTAGTTATTCTAATCTGCTATGTCAGCAAACAAATGACTAGATGAGTAGAGACTAATAAATTCATTTTAGGTATAAGGCCAGATAGAGGTGGATATAAAGTTCAGCAGTGACGTAAACTGGTTGGATTTCCCAGAAATCCCAACTACAGTTAGATCAAACATAGTAATCTGCCCAAAAAACAGCACTGCATGGAGTATACATTTTCCCATATTGATAAATATCCTGACTTTACCTGCGTGTTTGCTTTTTTTTAAACTGAGAGCAGAAGAGAACCCACAGACTTCAGTTTTCCAGTGCTGGGATTTTTGCATTGTAAATTTCATTTCGCGGAACTGCTGCAGTTTTCCATTCAGGTTCTGAAGACAATGGGGGGAATTTCTTGGCCATCATATTACTGAAATAACAATGGTCTTGAACTCATTCCCTGCGATGTTAACTGATATACTGAAATGCAGAAAACCTAGTTTTCTAAAAACACTGAATATATTTTAAGGAGCAATTAAGAGTGTGTGTGTGTGTGCGCGCACGCGCAAGAGAGCATACCCCTGCATTTGTATGATTCCAGCTGTTGAAATTCTTGTCAGTCAGTTCTGAAGATAATATGTGAATGTCCACAGGCTACTGCTTCTCCAGAAGAAAGGCATGACGTGACCTTATTGTACAACAAAATGACCCTAAGAGAGCTCCGGGAAAAGTTTGCATTGAATGTAAGTGTTTTGATAAGAATTCTATGGCTTCCAGCTCCTCCCACTGTCTAGTCCAGGGGTCGGCAATCTTTCAGAAGTGCTGTGCCAAGTCTTCATTTATTCACTCTGATTTAAGGTTTCACGTGCCAGTAATACATTTTAACGTTTTTAGAAGGTCTCTTTCTACAAGTCTATAATATCGAACTAAACTGTAGCTGTATGTAAAGTAAATACGGTTTTTAAAATGTTTAAGAAGCTTCATTTAAAATTAAATTAAAATGCAAAGCCCCCCAGACCGGTGGTCAGGACCCGGACGGTGTGAGTGCCACTGAAAATCAGCTCACGTGCTGCCTTTGGCATGTGTGCCATAGGTTGCCTACACCAGTCTACTCAGTGAAAAACAGCTTTGCAGACTCTTTATACCTGCAAAACAAAAGGGATTCAAAGTCATGCCTCTTCTTAATGTAAAGCTAAGAGATTTTTAAGGCATTTTCCTTTTAAACAAAGCCACAATTGAAGCATTTGCCAGACCTTAAATCTCTGAATCATGCAGGATCATAAATACCTGAACTCCAGTCCAGAAAGGGTGGTTTAAAGTTCTTTAGTTCTATGCACAGAAGAAACAGGTGTAAAACATGGTTTGTTCAGAGCTAGTATCATTTAGTAAAACTTGTAATCTCCGTCAAAATCATTGCAGAAGTCTGCAAATGCCACAAGCAATTGTGGCCACAAGTTGTCCCAAAAATGCGTTTGAGTTTCCTGTCTCCCAGCCATGTTTCAACTTTCAGTTGCACAAAGAAGTCAAATTACTGTAAGCGACTTCTTCACTTTGTGCAGAAGGATGTCTACAGCTCACAAGCCCTCAACCGAACAGTAGCTAATCCGATCTGCATTTTGACTAACAATGCGTTGATCCGCCAAAAGCAGTGGGAAACCCTTAACTAAATACTAAACCCATGGAAGGATGGATATTATTTTAAGTAGGTTTTAGCACAGATATGCAAGTAATATATGTATCTATTGATGAATAGCACAGTAGCAATTCTAGCCAAGTTAGCGGGAAAAATAAAGTCTATACTTTCACCGTCACTGCTAGATGAATTTCATGGGAATCCAAAACACTATCAAATTTCAGGTTGGAATTTTCCCAAAAGGCAGGGTCTCCTCCCATCTGTGATATATATTTTTTACAGACAGAGGATAGGATGGAACTCAAATGAGAGACTTTACCGCCCTGTAAAAAAAACCTTAACCCCCCATTTTAATTGGGAACCGAGTGAGAAAATTTAAACAAGGGGAGGGCTTGTCATGCTCTTTTGCTGCAGTAGAAAAACAGAAAATAAATGAAGGCTTGCTGGTTTTCAGCTATTGTGCAGGCCAATGAGAGTCTGAAAGGGTAAATAAAGTAGGGTATATGTATTTACAGTCTGTTTGTTTTCTTCATGGCATTCAATATAATCTCATAATCACAGGCTCCCTCTGGTGGCAAATTCAATATCTGTCAAAAAAAAATCCAACCAAAGACTTTGTCTAGTCAAAGGTAGGACAGGTTTGTGCGTAACATGCTTCAAAATGCGGACTCTGTCCTTCAAAAACACAGGGGTTTTTATTAGCTCCGTCATTACAAACATATAGCTCACGCTTGTAACACAACGCGGAGACTCAGGGGGTCTGTGCAAAAAAAAAGGGGGGGGGGCGTGGAGGGGTCCAGAAACAGCCATCTCCATACAACAGCAAGCTCAGCAGACAAGGACAGGGAGTGCCTGAAAATTACTCCCTCTGGGGAATGCAGGGGAGAATTATTCAAAAAGTTTGCCCCCTTTTGTGCCACGATGCAGTCTGTTAGCTGAATGTGTTACATACCCCTGGCAACATTAAATGTCACCTTGATATTTTGAGCACCACAGGTAGGTCTTGCAAAGCTTTTATTTGGGTTCAACATGAACGCATCCTTTGCTACTTAGGGACCAAGATTTTTGGTGTTATCCATTTGATTTGCATCACAAACTTATCTTGTAACTACTAAGAAATTCCTATGCCCAAATTAAGCACATATAATATCTGATATTGAAATTAAAGTCAGCCAAGTCAGCTACACATCACAGGCCAGTGACATTCAGTCTGGCTGATGTCAGTACATATGTCAATGGGTTATTATTATCTGTGTAAACAGTGAAGGATGGTGCCTAATATAAATTGCCCATTTTGGAGCCAGGAACTCCACTTTCCCAGAGTGTAAATTACATCTTTTTTCCTACAGGAGAAAGGGTCCTAGAGCCATAGCTACCGCCGTAACTTGCCCTCCCGTTGCTGACACAACACAGCTCCCAATCTATCAGAAGGTCAGCTGTACATAACATGAATAGCAGGGCTATTACTGGGGCTTTGTGGCCTTTAGAAACTGTGCCTACACATTCATGTTTTTTCTACTAACCGTGGGGAAAAGCCATTGACAAATGACTCTGGAAGGCTGATGACCTGTGTCATCTGGCCCTTTTGTCCAATGATAGAACTCACTACCTTATGAGCTGTGACTAGCATGGACACTGTCAGCACTTTCCCACCTTCTAGCAGCTGAAAGTGTATTTCAACCCACCCACTCCATAGGAAACAGAGGTGCCATAAGAAGCTGTGAGCCTCAGGCTTTCATCTTTTTCCAGCAACTCCAGAAGTTCACTTCCTGGGTCACTGAGAAGATTTGCCTTCACCCACTGGTGTGACACTATGCATTCCCGTGTCTCTCAAAGCTTCTACTTTAACCCCATTAAAAATATACCAAACCTACTTTTTCCTGCACTGTTAACTAGCTTAGCATGCTGCTTTGGCGTCAGAGAACAACCACCTACTCTCTTTTCAATATTACAATTATACTCACCATTACCATTCTTCTGTTCAAGTATATCTATATCAGTCTTTAACATGTCTACATCTACTGGTCCCCTGGCTTTCTCATTTCCCTGTTTATTTTGATGACTCTCTCTGTGGGACCTGTGGTGGTAGTTGGTCACTCAAGGCCCTTTGGAGTGACAGGGATGTAGTTTCCCCTCTGTTCCACTATTTTGGGGCCTCCTGCTAAGACGACATCCATCCAGACATGTAGTGCTCTTCACCCCTATCCTGGAAACAACGGTTGAGGGTACTGCCTTTATCCTCTTTCTGGAAGTTGAGATGATCTCGCCTCCACAGAGCTCTCTATTGGGTGGATTGGAGTGGCCTGCTTCAATCATGATGGGGTGCCCTCAGTGCCCCTTTGATAGCACTGATCTCCATTTTAGACTTGTCTTCAATTCTCCAGTCTCATCCCAGTTGGTTGGTGCCACAAATGGATTTTTTTTTTAAACTGGTGCTACCTCCTCATCAGTCTCTGACTCACAAACAACAGATGCCTCTTGCATGACATTAAGTTCTGCCGCTTTTCCTCATGCCTGACTTGCTCTTTGTGCTGTTTCTCTCTTTTCTAGCCAGTTACAATGTTCAATGTCTCCAACAACACTTCACCTGTGACTGAATTATCTTGGAGATAGGGCAACATCACAGTCCGAATTTTCCTATTCTGCAGCCCAAGAGACTGAATGGAGGAGCATATTTTGCTCCCGGAGCAGGAGGAAAGATCCTAGCTCTAGCAGGGCTTGTTGGATGCACACTTAAATCAGCAAAGGGATCAGATGCATGCTTATGGCATATTTAAAAATCTGTGCCTATATATAATGCAATAAAATATGACAGGCTCTTCCTTTTGGTTCCACTGACACCTAAGAGACTTTCTGTCTTCTACAGCCAATGCAACTAGGGGCTAGTTACAAATATTATAACACAAGTTGCAGCGGGGCCCTTAGTGTTGCTGGACAAGTAAGGAGACATTTCTATAGGCAGGAATCCTCTCTACTGAATATGCCCTGCTGCTAGCCCCAGTTCCCAGTCCCAGGTAGCACAGTGAGAGGAGGCAGGATCCCATTGTAACAGGTATAAAGAAAAGCTTGGAATCGGTGTGTCTGCCTCTCTCTGCCCTCACAGGAGTTTAACTGGACTCTCTTCATCCAAGGCATCATGTCTTCAGTAAACGTTCAGATCCACCTGGATGAGGAGGTAGTTGTGTACGGCGCGCCCTACCTGCAGGAGCTCAAAGCGATTATCTCCAACTACTCAGCAAGGTAAAGGTACTGGGAAAGAACTGGGGTTAAGGTAGAAGAGATGGGGTGTCATCTGGCACTCAAATGGGCCAAAGTGGGAATAAGAAGGGTTTTCTTCCTGGCTATGCCACAGACTCCCTGGTGAAATTATGTCACATTTCTGGGTACTCCATGCTATAAATTAGGGATAACAACCTTGCAGGGGTGGTGGAAGGCAACAGTCATTGAAGTGTGGGAGGATATCAGCCTCTAATTGACTAGTGTTATAGAAAAGAAACAAGAAGGTGTGCTTTAGTTCCCATTACATTCTAAAAGAAGAAATAGGTGGAAATTAGAAACTTGGTCCCCAAAGAGCACCAGGGAATGAGGGAGTGTGGAGTGATACTGATGGTCTGGCTCCTTTATGCATGTTGTGCACTCTGGATGCTTCTGCAGTTAATCAACTGAGCTAAATAAAAGCAGTCACAATTGTCCTCACAGGTGTTGCAAGAAACTTGGCAGCCACTGCTAGCCCTGTCCTCTGCATTCAGACTAAAGCTTTCACTCTGACTATCTGAAATAGAGTGGCCCATTGCATGACCTTAAACTCCACTTTGCTTTCTACCCACAGCACCATCCAGAACTACTTAGTCTGGCGACTGGTGACTGACAGGGTCAGCAGTTTGAGTCGGCGTTTCAAGGACGCCCGGGCCCACTACCGAAAGGTAAGCCCCTCCCCTGCCAAAGAGTCCATTCAGCTGTGACATCATTCTGCATTAGTGGTCTTGAACCCATCAGCATCAGGACATCGCGATCCTAGACAAAGGGCAGCCAATCTATATCTGCACAACGGATTTTAACCAAATCAACATTCTAATCTCTGCTTTGAGTGAAAGGTTGGCTCAATGTGTGAAGTTTAAACTCAGATCCAAACACCACCAGAGTTTAGAAATGTTAACATCTGCAGTTATGGGGCAGGCCCATCCCTAGTGTTGTCATCTAGGTCTGTTCTTTTTTGAGTTAAGGTTGCTGCTGGATGCCCAGACATGAAAAGTGCAAAGCAAAGCTGAACGAACAACTAAGATGTTTCAGTTTCTTTCAGCCCCAGGGGAAATGGGTTCTGCGTCTCTTTGGACCTACATGTGGGGATGGACCAACATACAAATCCCATCACGTCACTAGGAATAAGAAAACCAGATCAAATAAACTAAACACCAGCTTTAGTATTAGACTCAAGATGGGAGCTGAAATGAGCCTTTTATGGACATTCAAAATACCATGAGAAACTCTGGGTCAATCTGAACTCCACAGGCTCAGGGCTTCCAGGCAGACCTTTCTTGGATACATATCCTCCAAACCATTTGACACTAGCCCATCACTAGTGACAAATCTTCCAACAGACCATTCGTTTGAACCACCTTTGCAGGAGGGCAGGAACCCTCCCTGAGATGCCTTCACCTCCTATAAATTGTAAAGCCAGGGGTTCTCAACCTTTTTCTCTCTGAGCCCCGCCCTCCCCCCCGCAACATGTATAAAAACTCCACCACCCACCTATGCCACAACAACTAGTGTTTATGCATATGAAAATGAGGTCTGGGATTAGGGGTAGCAAGCAGGGCAATTGCCTGGGTCCCTACAAGGGGCCTCATGAAGCTAAGTTGCTTAGGTTTTGGCTTCAGCTCCAGGCTTCACCCCAAGCCCCTAAAACCTGCTCGTGGTGAAGGTGTTGGCTTTTCTGCCCTGGCCCCCAGCTAGTTTAATGCCAACCTTTTTAGCCAAGCCCCTAAAACCTGCTCGTGGTCCTAGACCCTGGTTGAGGATAGCTGGTAAAGCCACTTCATGTAGGAACAGGGGTGGGTATCATGCTTAGCTACCATGGTGAGGGGCACCACAGAAATGCCTTAGGCAGACAGATAGATGGAGAGAGAGATGAGCCATGAAACGACAGCGTGGTGGGACAGAAATTGAACAGTACCCATACCACCTCCTAATAATGTCCTGTGCACAGCGGATCAATGGAAGGAAGACCAGAGTTTCCGAAGAAATAAAGCTAAAGTGTGAGAGGACAGAAGCTGAACAAATGAGGGCCTCTCTCTTTGATTAGACCTCTCACCCTTTAACAACTTGGGATGGAGCTGAGGGAAGGTACATAGGCAGAACTGATCCCCCTGCATTTCTCTTCCAGGCACTTTATGGGACAACACTGGAAGAGGCCCGTTGGCGGGAATGCGTGAGTTACGTCAACAACAACATGGAGAACGCGGTGGGAGCTCTATATGTCAGGGAGACATTTGCTGGTGAGAGCAAGAGGATGGTATGTAGTTTACCTTTCATGCTATCATAAGCCCACAATACCCGTGGATCCCCTCATCCCCCACCTCCATTCCCACCCCAAACCTGTGGCCTAATATCTTTTAAATATGTACATAGTGCAGAGCTTTAACGTAACTCTGAGGAGACAGACAGGATGGGAGTTTCATTGTTGCTAAGGCAGAGGATTGTGGGCTCTCTCTTCTGAGAGGGATTTCACCTTCTGCAGATAGTCAGCCACTTTCTGACAGCATACCAGCAGGCCCTAGATCCTCTCTTTGTTTTGTCGGGAAATACTGGACTGTCAGCCAGCAGGCCAGTGGTAAAGCTGAGAACAGACGCCAGAGTGCCAGTGTTCCAGTCTAGTGCATTATCCACTAGGCCAGACAGCTCAGATGGGTCAAGCTATGTGATTTGTGACTTTCCACATACTTTGCCTCCCAATGGTACCCCAGCATGGTTAGCTGCTGAGCACAATACCGATCTCTTGCCTGCCTTTCAGCTCCTCCAGTTCACGTCTCCCACAGTTCAGCCCAGTCAGGAGACACACATAACAGTCTTGGGAACTGTGCTAATCAGCCAGCAGGTAGCAGACACAGGAGACTCATTTATGGTGTATATTTAAATGTGGAGCTGCCATGTACTATCACAAAGCATTTGAGGAGATTATTCTTCATTAGGAGCCTGCTATCTCTCTAGCAGTTGTTGAGAAAAAAAAATAGCATGTCACTGATGAACTTCTTATTTGTCTCTATTTTAGGTCCGAGACTTAATAGACAAAATCCGGGAAGTGTTCATTGAGACACTCGATGAATTACAGTGGATGGATGAAACATCAAAAGAGAAAGCCCGTGAGAAGGTCAGAAATAACAAGAAACCTCAATATCCTGTTCGGGAATATCAGAAAATCATGTCAAATTTTGCAAGACTTATTTTCCATCCCTTAAAAAAGGAGAGAGAGAGAGAGAAATAAAAATCCACTTTCACCGTTATTCGTAATTTTCTCCAGGATATTGCTTTTGATCCTTTATTTATTTAGTTTTCAAACATTTTTTATTTCCAAACAAACTATAATAGAATCTAATGTAATGTATCCCATAAAAGTGGTAAGCCAAAGAAACCCAAACAAACAAACTACAAGTTACTTAAAAGAGCCAAATTGGTAAAACCAATTAAAAAGAAATATATTAGTAATAAACTTCCAAAAGATTAGGCCACCTTTCCTTAAATTCTTCCTGGTTATGAATCAAATGAAGAGCATCCTTTTTGATGCAGGTCAGTGCATTATTCCACAATAGGAAGGTATTCAGATGGTTCCCAAATGGAAACTTGCCTACTAAAAAAACTTGCTTCTCAGTAATGCCTTCTTTCAAAAACTATTTGGGTCACTCTATACCGCACTGCAAAAGACTGCGCTTCTTCAGCAATGGGGCGTTTGAGGATTTTCATTGCAGAGAGCCCCATGTCCAGTGCTTTCTCTGAGGGAGTCAGATGTAGCAGAAGCTGACATGTTTAAATAATGCAGCCATACATTCATATGGAATGAGGAAGCAGAAGGAACCCTGTGTTAATTTCATATCTTGTTGGACTATTGACTTCAGTGGTGTTGCATGAATTGGATCTGGAGCCATTTGCTGTTGAAGTCAATGGGAATCATTCATGGATGGTGGATCAAGCCTTTAGGGCCCTTCAGTGGAACTTGGATCTAGGCCATAAATGAGGACAGAATGTATCCCATGGAGATTCAACGTTAAAATGATCATTGAATCCTACTGCAGTCCCCACTGAAGTCATTTTCCTCTGAATTCAGGAAGCCCTAAATAAGTGCACCAAATGCTTGTACCCAAGCCCATCACCCCTGAACAATCCTTGCACAAATTCTCAATACTTACATCAAACACACTCTTTGTTAGCTCATTATATGAATATTGACTAGGTTAAATTCACCCTGGGTTTAACTCCACTGAACCTAGTGGACCAACACCAGCAATGAATTTGATCCATTGTCTGCAGCGATCCAGATTATTATTATTTTTTTTTTTTTACTATTGTGAGACCACTGTGGACTTTCTTTTCTTGTAGGCAATGGCAATTAAAGAACAAATTGGCTACCCAGACTATATTTTGGAAGATCAGAATGAAAAACTGGATCAGGAATATGCAAATGTAAGTATGTGGCATGTACCTGAACAGGGTTAATACAAAAGTGTAAACATACTGCATTGCTATTTACAATATTAAATGCCTGCGTTACTGTCACCCCGGATGCCCCAATCAGGACTAAGGCCCGATTGTGCTAGATTCTGTGTAACACATGCAAAGACCTAGTCCTTGCCCCGAACAGCTCACTATCTAAGAAGGAGCTGGCCATCTGTTTCTATACGATGTATAACCACAGGACAAATATTTCATAGCAACATCCCGTAGGCAGTGGTTAAAGGAAATTCTCCATTAAAAGAAACTTGCTAATACTCTGGGATTTGTATTTCTTCAGTTAAACTTCAGTGAGCACAAGTACTTTGAAAACAGCCTGGAAAACCTGAGGGCTGGAGCCCAGAAGAGCTTGAAAAAACTTCGAGAGAGAGTTGACCAAGATATGTGAGTGTCCAGACTGCATGGCTATATAAGCACCCTAAATCCTGGAATAATGGTTAGGGACCACCCTGGAGCTACAGGGTGGCATTGCCCTTCTCCACTCATATCAGATCATTACCAATACTTTTGTTTGTGGCTATCTAAGAATGGGGCATCTAAGGGAACTGAACAAAGAGCTCTTTGTCTGCCTCTAGTGGTCATGTATGTTACAGTGGCTACATGGGATCACTCAGACCTTTTGGAACCTCAGTTTAATCCTTCACAGAACCACTTTACACACTATTATATTACCATGGAGCGACTTCTCACAAACACTGAGACTGATCTTCTTGGCAGGGGAGCAATGGGGATGGGCCAGTGTGTACTTTGGAAAGCGAATAACTGAAAGGAGTGTGACAAAGTTCCTCCTCTACCTTGGTGGGTCCTGCGTTTATTGGCAGATTTGCTCACCTCAGTGATCTTCCCCACAGTCTGGATCAACTCCTCCTGTGTCTGAGCAGGAGTTGGGAGGTTTGGGGGGAACCCGGGCCCACACTCTACTCCGGGTTCCAGCCCAGGGCCCTGTGGATCGCAGCTGTCTATAGTGCCTCCTGTAACAGCTGCATGACAGCTACAACTCCCTGGGCTACTTCCCCATGGCCTCCTCCAAACACCTTCTTTATCCTCACCACAGGACCTTCCTCCTGGTATCTGATAACACTTGTACTCCGTAGTCCTCCAGCAGCACAGCCTCTCACTCTCAGATCCTTGTGCCTCTTGCTCCCAGCTCCTCACATGTACTTCCTCTCCTCTCGCCTGACTGGAGTGAGCTCCTTTTTAAACCCAGGTGCCCTGATTAGCCTGCCTTGATTGGCTGCAGGTGTTCTAATCAGCCTGTCTGCCTTAATTGGTTCTAGCAGGTTCCTGATTACTCTAGTGCAGCCCCTGCTCTGATCACTCAGGGAACAGAAAACTACTCATCCAGTGACCAGTATATTCGCCCTCTACTAGACTCCTGTACCCCACTGGTCTGGGTCTGTCACAGGAGGTAAAAACCATGGCTTAAAATAGCCTTTCAAAGTCCAGTTCCCAACACATCTGGGCTTTGTAGCTGTTTAGATCTGGATCCAGAACTGAACTTTTAAGCTCAGGCTCATCTTTAACTAAGATAATTTATTGCTATGGAGGACGAAGCAATTAAATATCAGCATTTTCACCTCGACTATTAGAAATGTTAATTTTAATCATCTGAAAATGTAATTTTTACTATATCAGTGTCATGGTGACAGGGCTGGCTGCACCTCTAAGCCCTTCTCTGGCCTCTCTGAGTCCACCCCCTCAAGTGTCAGGCCTCAGGCCTTTACCTTTCTGAGGTGGAGTCTGACAATTCCCCCCTTTTGGGGCTGGATCCTGAGCTCAAGCCTTCCACTCTATTGACTGTGCTGCAAGGCCTGCAAGACCACTGGGTTCATGTACCTGCAATTCTTCCCTTTGGGAGCTTAGAACCAGTAATGAATACAGGGACCCAAAGCAACCTTCCTTAAAACAGAAGCATTGTTTATTTGACAACAAGAACAAAACATAACATAAGAGAAAAGGATTTTAAAACAGTAAAAGGCCCAGTAGCTAGAGTCTGACCATCCTCTTCTTGGGGACCCCAGTAGGTCTAACTTCCCCCTGGGTCCCTCAGCCTCTGGAGTCTGGGTTCACCTTAGCTCTCCCTCCCTGTCCTTGAGGGCCTGTCTAGGAATCCAGTCCACAGTTTTTGTTCTGTCAGCTCCCGTGCTTGCCCAAAAGCAGTCCAGTGAGAGCCACTGTGGGACAGAGCCAGAGCATCCAAGTGAATGGCCCAGGCATTGTTTCTCAGTGTTTGCTGGGAAGGGTCTATCTGGTTCCTCCTCACCCCTGCTTCGGGTGTGCATTTCCTGACCATCCTGCTATTGAATTAATTCAATACGTGCATAGCGTAACCCCCCACACACACAACAGTTAGACACACAGAGAACATACAGCGTTCATAAATATTACAGGCAGCTCCAAATCCTATACACGTGGCAAGGCAAGCTGCTGTTGAGTAAGGAGCATCGTCCTGTAACATTAGCCTTCAGCATGAGTGGTTTTGCTGGTTACGGGCAGCAGCAAGAAAGCCAACAGATTGGTTGTTTATATGCTAGTGGGCCTCCATGGAGCACGAGAATGTTCCCAAGACAAAAGAAAAGCAGAAGCAAACTCCAAAATGCATTTGATTAACACCTCTATTTATATAACACAAAATATACTGTTAACAAAGGGTTGGTCTGGGATCTTGCTTCTATTGAAGCCGGCAGAAATTTGGCCGTGAACTTTCATGGAAGCAGGCTCAAGCCTAAAATCATAATTTTTTCATAAACAATGATATTAAGGACTTTGTGTTAGAATAGTGCAGCCAAAAGCCATTCGGTTTAGATTAAGGTGTGGAATGAGTGCCCTGATGTCAGTGCCTTGCACTGCAGCCATTTTGTTTTCATCTAATATGCAGAATATACCTCCTAAAGCCTGTGTAGGTTACAGTATCTATCACTCACAGGTTGGTATTTTGGGAATTGGGATGTATTAAGCAATGGAAAAGTCATATCATTTGATCGAAAGCCCATTGGACTTAAAGGGAGCTTTTTTTCACTGACTTAATGAGCTTTGATTCAGGCCTTCTTTGCATGATAATTTGGCAGTGTGTGGAGTTATGCCTTTCATTTTTCATGTATGATATGTAGATTTCCAGCGAAGTCCCCTTGTAGGCTTGGAAGATTTTCCCAATAAGCCATAAAACCACTTATCACTTTAGATCATTGACAGTCCATTGTTTAAAGACCCAAATTGAAGAAGATTTTATAACTACTATCTTATTCAGCATCGTATCAACTACTTATCACAGTTGGACGCAATGCCTATGTTCAAATCCTGAAAGTGTCCCTTTGTAGAGTAAAAGGAAAGGTTGGTTATTACAAGTCTCTTGGCTAGTCAGCTGTTCATTTCATGATGCAGTGAGATCTCTCTGGGAGCTGCTATGAAACCATATTGTGATGTAGTCATTCATTATAGACTGAGGAGGGACTGGGAGCTGTTCCAAAATCATATACTTCAAACAGGAATTCCTTATCAAAATTAGTACTCGCTATTTATGAAAAATCGGTTTCACAATATAGACGGTAGTACGTCTGGTTCTACCTTTGTAATGATTTACTCTCTGACTGTTCTAATTAAACATTTTCAATAGACAAATTTAGTCCCAGTTCTCGGTGTGGATAAATCCATTCTGCTGCCCTAAACTTCCACTCTGCATTTTATTTAGATGTTGTATTCTTCATTTCCTGTCTCAAACTGTTAAACTTCAGTATTACGAACTGTTAAACAGCTACCACATTCCACCCCAGAAGTGGCTGCTTAGCAATAGCGAGCAAAATGACACATGGCTTTGATCTGGGATCTTTTAGGCTGAACGGTGTCATATAAACAAAAGAGCATTATCATTTTCCAGTTTGAGTGTCCTTGCTGAACCATTCCCAGTTGCTTTCCTCTCCTCCACCCCTCCCATTTCATATGCAACTAGTGCTTTCTGAAGGAGATTAACTCAATAAAGAGAATGCTTATAAAAATGGCTATATCTTTACGTACTGTTCTTTCTAGATGGATCATTGGTGCTGCAGTGGTCAACGCGTTCTATTCCCCCAACCGAAATCAGATAGGTAGGTTTCAAACCATTTTGACTGCAAAGTGGAATTTAAGAATAATGTGTGTGTGTGAAGCAATGCATGTTAGCGGTGCTATGTGGTTGCCCATATGCAGCCCAGATTGAACATTTGTAGCACTCCTGGTGCAAGGTGAATGGGCTGTTCTGCTCCAGCCTCTGTTTTGCTGATGAATATTCAACTCACTTAAACCTGACAAGTTGTTTACATTCCTTCATTGAAATAGCCTTGTGTTTGACAACCTAAAAGCCACAAAGTGATGCCAACTTCAGGGAGTAGTGAGCATTCACCATGTATCTGAGGCTGTTTAATGTCTCCGCATGCCTGGGAAATTTAAGCGATGCTCCCGGCTTTGTTGTTTGTGCAGATGGCACTGAAATTATTTTTGAGAGACACATAAAACTGAAGAAACTTGCCTCAGCTAATGGGACATCAGACTCATGAAAGCTTCCAGATCTGTAAAGGCTGTGACCAAAACATCCTTCATTGGATTGGGCCCATATAGGATGCTAAGAAGTCCCAAATCCTCCTACAAATACTCTTGCTTCCCCCCTTCCGCACACTCCCTGGCCACTAAAACCAAGGCTCATTATATCTAGAGTCCAGAGCAAATGTATCTCCTGAGTTCTGGTTTGATTTTTCACAGTGTTAAAATTTCTGCTCCTGAATGGGAACTGGTTGCCTTTCCTCTCCTAGTGAATGATCTGGGGACACAATGATCTTTCTTTACAGCAAAGAATGTGATTGCAATGTGGTTTTTTCACATTTGTCACTTATTAGAAGGCATCTTATTAAAATGCCCAATTCTAGAATGACCCATTTGCAGCATTCATTCCTTCTTAAAGGTCACATGCATTTCCTCGTCAGCAAGTGGAAGGAAGAATAAACCCGACTGCCAATATATTCGCTTTTGTGTGTAGTATGGAGGAGGATAGAGCTATTTTTTCCAAGGCTGTCATGCAAAGTACAGTTGATACACAGTAGTAATTCCTCTGGAGTATGCTTTAAACATTAAGCCTCAGTGTTAAGTTGTAGGCCGCATATGGTGGTTAACCTTTCTCTTAGCAAAAATAAAGCAATAAAATATCCATTAGCTGCCCCATAAAACAGCTCCATGCTACAAACTGAACATAGTTCATTGGGACAGCAAAGAGGAAAAAATGTACAGGTGAGCCAGTATTCACATGTAATCGTAACCCAGAGTGTATGGTGCGTCTTTGAGTCAGATCTGCTGCCTTTACTAACAAATACAAAATTTTAATTACCTCTGTGCCAGCCCCATAAAAATTTAATACAACTGTGGGTGAGGGAGTCAGGGTGAGGGTCCATTCTGCCTCCTACATCATTTGAAGGATTTTCAGTTCTGTTTAAAACCATTTTTTTTTCTAATGAAGTATTGCTGTCTATATTAAATAGCCTTTTTTCAAACAACTTTTTTTTTTTTTTTGCAAACACTTGGAAGTGTAGACATTTTTTGTATTTCATGAAAAAAATCTGGACTTTTTCAATATTTTCTCTACATTTTATCAAAGATGTTATTGCAATTTTTTGTTTTGTTCACCCCAAACCTGCTTTTGTTAAATTTTCCAAAAAACAACCCGCAAAAACCGACGACCCCTGCAAATGGAGCAGTTCTGAACATTTCAAAATGAAATCAGTTTTGAAGTGTTTGTGTGAAAATAGGTTTCATTTGGTGACCTGTCCTAGTTTGGACTATTGACTCTCTCGTGATGACATTAGGAGCAGACAAAGCCAGGTTGATCTTCAGATCTGAGACTTGGGCTCAGCTTGTCAGCTTCGGGGGGTGAGGGGAATTATCATTCAGCCTGTAACCTAAACAGTTCTTTGCTTGATTCCCTAAAAGGGAATAGATAAGGAGATTCTACTGTGTAATTCTAAGTCTCTTTTCTAATTATAACTGCACTTTAATGTACAAGATCTATAAGACTAAACAAGCAGAGCTGGAAGGGAAATTATGCTGGGTTCTCAAATGGGAGACTTTATAGTTACAGATTTACTACATTTATCATTTAAGAACGACTCCTTGCACATGATCATCCTCACTGTGTTATAAGATGCATAAAGCAAGTGGCATAAACAGAGGAAACATTTCCTGCTTGATTTGCTGCCAAAGGCTGACCCATCTACAGAGCACACACAGATGAAATTATCTGAACCTCTCTCTCTCTCATTTTGCAGTGTTTCCTGCTGGAATCCTTCAGCCTCCCTTCTTTAGCAAACATCAGCCACAGGCACTAAACTTTGGAGGGATCGGGATGGTAATTGGACATGAAATTACTCATGGTTTTGATGACAATGGTGAGAAGAGGCTAAAAAATTATTTAAGCAAAATCTTTCTTTTATAATTCCATCGATCACACAGTAGAAAACTAGATGTGGGCGGTAACAGTCTATCCGCTCTGACTGCTGTGATTGACACACACACGCTGTAACGATACTACAGATGTATGATTTGAAGTGAGTGATCCTGGAATGAGGGTAATGAATTTAAAGAAATGCATTAAATTAATGCCAATGCACCAAAACCCTGTTACTTTTACAGCAGTGAAGTATCAGAAGCGCTGCCAGTACTAGCCTGTGTGCTGCCTTTCAAAGTAAAATGAAATCTGTGAAACGCATTCTGGTGGCAGCACAGTGACACAGAGTCCTGACCCATTTATTAAAAACTAATTGATTTTGTCGTTATCATTAACAGAGGCCTAAAATGGTTTTGAACCTTGAGACTCAATTCTGCTGCTTCTTTTAAAATAACAACAATAAATAATTCTTTATACATAGACTTTATTGAATGTGGCTTTTACTTCTATGGGTTCTATATAATTTAAACATAAAACACTTGCTGTAGCTGTCTGGATACAGGTCCACATTGAGCAAGAGGTGTGCTCTGAGCAACAGGAACAGAGACACCAGAATCTTGGTCTTGGTTTGCTCCCTCTATGGCTTTGGCAAAGTCACTTTGACCCTCAGGTTCCTCATTTGTCAATTGCAGAGAGCACTTCCTGTATTTGCACCCGAGTTGCAAGGATTTAGTGGCTAATTAGGAATATTATGATTTGTATCACAGACATGCATAAGAGCTGTATTCAGGATCATGGCCATATTGTGCTGGATATTGTGCATTCTCATAGTAAGAGATAGTCCCTAGCCCTAAGAACTGATGCTCAAAATAGAGAAGATATGAGTGGGTGTAACAAACACGCCGAAGGGAGGCAGGCAGGAGACAAGGATACTAGGAAAAGGAAACATTTAGAAGTTGCTCTGGTTAGTTCCTATAGCTCCATTTAGCAGTCTGTGTGCCAATATTTAAAGCTGGGAATCAGTCAGGGTCTCTGGACACACAGATCATTGCACCCTGAAACAGTCTCTCCTCCATTCTTTGCTTTCATGAACAGGAAGAAATTTTGACAAAGATGGAAATATGTTTGATTGGTGGAGCAATTTCTCAGCCATGCATTTCAAAGACCAGTCACGCTGCATGGTTTATCAGTATGGAAACTACACATGGGAGCTGGCTGGAGGACAGAACGTGAGTACACTCCACAGGATAGAAATTGGGTAGGATGCCTTTATGAATTAATTTAGCAGATGGGGAAAGCAACTAGTTTGATAGCAATAGAGTCTTAAGCACTTGGTCCAAACTCTACAATCCAGGGTTTAAAGCTAGGTCTCTAGAGGTAAAACCACCTCAGTCTTAACTTTCTTATTTTCTTCCAAAGCTCCCAGCTCTAAACCAGTCCAGAGAATTAGGGAAGCAGAGAGAAGACACTGATTCCTTCTTGATAACAAGAAAAGTTTGATTCCTACTTCCCCAGTTGTAGGAGATCATTAGTTTTGTTTCTTCATTTATAATTTGACCTGGGGGGATTTAAAAAGGAGCAGGCAAGTTTAAAGAGTGTGGTAGAACAGAGCAATAGGTAAAATATTTTTTCATCTTCCCCAGATCTGTTCAGAAGATCTCTCTAAATGCATTCAAGTCTAAGGTAGTTTTGGTGATAGAACACAGAAACAGTGAATGAGCAGAACCCACTAAGAGAGAAAAGCTCCAGGTCCCTCCAAACAAAGTCAAATCCTAGCTCTAGACCTTCCCTAACCACACCCCCATCTTACACTGCCTCAGCTGCCTTTGGGCTGACCTTTTTATGACCCTCCATCCCCCACAATGCTTTGCAGAGCAGGCAAACAAACCAAAGTCAAATACAGAGTTTTGCTTTAAAAGGAGGGTTTCCCTTTAGCAAGTGTTAACCCCCCAAACGCATCAAAAGGCAGAAAACTAAAAACAGAGCCAAAGAAAAAAAGCTGCTGTTCTACTGAATCAGCACATTTCCTCTTCTCCCCCCCACAACTTGCCCTTGCCCCGCCCCTCTGAGCCCATGCCAGGTGCATGCCTTTAAAAGCAGATGCCTAAGCCCCATTTATACCAAAATGAAAAAGCCCCTCAGGGCTGGAGACTGTGAGTGGAGGATTGTGTTGCTGTGCTCTGTCAGGGTGAGGGGTGCCCTGGAAATACTGTGGAGATGGTGGCTTCCTAACCTGGGCTACTAGGCTAATCTAGCAGGGTCATGGGATGTAAAGGAGGCAACAGGACCCTAATGAATTGGGTTCATAGCTGCTTCTGCTGCAAGACCCTGTCAAGCTCTTAGGGCACAACTTGACATACCCCACCACCCTTTATACACAAAAGGGCTTGTCCCACCCTGAACTGCCCTGGCTGATGGAGAATATACCCCCCCAACAGCCTGCTTGCTGTTATTTTCCTAAACCTCTTCCAATTCTGGTAGACCCTGTACACTCTACCCTGCTGCTTCCGTAATGTTCGGTATTATTCCCTTTCAGTCTCTTTCTCCTCCACCATGGCGTAGTGTTGCTTCCACCCCAGAGGTAGCTGCACATTAGCGGGTAGCATAGTGTTTCTATTTCAACTTGTGAAATGCTTTTGGAGTGACAGACATTACACACAATAAACAAACAATTGCTCTGTTACAGGTCAGTGGAATAAGCACCCTGGGAGAGAATATTGCAGACAATGGAGGAGTCCGACAGGCTTACAAGGTAGCTCCTTAAAGTACTGCGAGTCGGTTTTTGCATGAAAGCCAGAAATTGGTCAGAGCCAGATGTGTTTATTTTCCTGAGGATGTGTTGGGAGTTACAGGCATCACTCCTGGGACTGAGAGGTGAAGTTTAATACCCTACCCAGGCAAAGTGTCCTGTGCCATAGGGAATTCAGTGAATGCCAATGCATAACAGTTCAAATGACCAATGCCCCGAATAGGATCTGTGTAGGCTCACCCTAATGCCCATGTGGATCCAACCACAAGATCAAGAGTGACCACAACCATCCTCATTATCATTTGTAGTGCCTAGGCCTGAACTACAGACCAGCCCACACTGGGCTCAGTGCCGTGCAAACAGCTCAGGTTTACAAGCAGTATGGTAATAAATAGGCAGAGAAAAGGGTGAAAGAACCTGCCTCGTGCCAAAGCCCATCGGACTGAGATTCTTGCTTCAACTTCAATCAGCTTGTCAAATGGTATCTGTCACATGGCAACAGAGCTTTCGTTGCTTAGCAATGTGATTTGATGATGATGATTTTTAAAGCACAACGACATTTTTTTTTCTTCTTCCCCTCCCCAGTTTACTTTTCTTGCACTTTTCCTGCTGAAACTAAAGCCATGTGTCAGGTGTGATGGGGAGACATCACAGCATTGATAGAAACATTGCATCACTATCAAGAGAAATATGGATCATATCTGTAAACAATCTCTGCCCCCAAATTCACAATAGAATCCAGCCCCTGAGTTGCCTCTGTTACTTCCCTTGCAAGTTCTATAACCTTTAAGACAGTGACACACAGAAGTTTCCTCCATCTTATTGCTATTTATTTTGCATGCTCCTCTGGAGCAGATTGAAAATGGCACTCAGTATATATATATATATATATATATATCAACAGCATCCTGCCCCTTCCCAAGAGAAGTGTTCTCAATCCTGTAAGTTATTTTCAGAGCAAGAGAAGGCACATTTGACATTCCAGGGGATTCCCATCCCACTGAGAGTAGGGCAATTCAGCCTAGCCTGTCCACCTTCTTTAGATACACCAGATATCCCGCTGTACATCTCCCTCGCTGTCCTGCAACACCCAGGAGATGTGCCACTCCAGATGCAAAAGAGAACCTCCTGCGTCTGTGCACCTCCTGCTTCTACACACAATGGCTGCAGATATGAGTACTGTAGTCACCAGTCTGAATGCTCCTTTCATGGGGAGAAAGTGTGAGATTGTGGAATGTAGTTACTGACATGAAACAGTTCTAAAGTTGTGGTAACTGTGATCTACCTGTGTCCCTATTAAAGGGATGGTGGGTGAAGATATGAGGTCAGAGTTAAGGATGTTTATGTAACCTTGCCTGTGCATTCCTTGATTTTTCAAAAAGATAAATATTCTGAATATCTGGGAAGCCTTTAAAATTAAGCATTAACTTTGCTGTAGAACACATTGGAAATATGGGAAACAGAGTGGCATGGTGGTAGTTAATGGCCCCTACAATTCAGTCTTCTGATATTCTTTGCTATGAACTTGTATTTTCACTGTTCCCAAACAAAAGGCTTTAAAGGTAGTGTGAATATCTATGTGAGTGAGATGATATGGTAATAAAATGTTCAGGTTTAACTGGCATGAGACACATTAAATTGTCTTCATTATGTCAATGGACCTAAAAAAAGAAAATTGGCCAATTAGCATGCAACAGTAACAGGTAATGGATTTAACTTTGTTCAGGGTTATTATCTGCTATTTTATGAGCAGTTACCTGAAGAGAGAGAGACAAAAGTGAGGAGGAAATTTAACTATCTGCTTTCCTTTTCCTTCCATGGTCATACAGAAAAGTCCCGAGCAATCTGCTGCTATGCTTGTATTTCAAACCACAATCAAGTGCATGCAGTCTAAGTTGATTGCTTTGAGCTATGTCTGCACTGTCAGATGAATTTTTGTCAGGGCTTTTCAGAACAGTAGCATGTGTCCTACGTTGCCATTCTTGTTTGCTGTGCAACATGTGGTGAATCCCTGCTCCAGCAGAGTGCTGCACTGTACTGTGCCACCTTTCTGGAGAGTCCCAGCAGAGCTCCTGATAATTCATGATAATTAAAGATATGTCTTTTTAAGGTTAGAGATGTTAACCCAAGTGGGCTCCCCAAATTCAAAGCCAAGTAATTACCTATGGCTGATCTAAAATTCCACCTGCAGTTCCATTTGGAGTTATTTTTTAAGAACATAAGAGCAGCCATACTTGGTCAGACCAAAGGTCCATCAAGTCCAGTATCCTGTCTTCTGACAGTGGCCAATGCCAGGTGCCGCAGACAGAATGAATAGAACTGATATCATCAGGTTTTTCTTGTTTCCTCAACAGTTAATGCGCAGCAACACTTCAGAAACTGTTTTGGCCCAGAGGTGGCTGCTGATGCGCAAAGTGATTTCACTGTGTTTATATATAAATCTAAAGTTTACAAAGCCCGTTAGGATGGAAGGCTCTTTATGAGAATAGATACAAATCACTGCTTTCTAATAAAATCAATTACTAAAGTGTCCAAGGTAAAAGGTAGCATGACCATGCCTTTTTAGGCAGGATTTACCCTATCCGAACAGTGACCTTCAGAGTAGCCATCATGTCTGAATGGGGAGGCCTCTTGCTAAATGAACTTGTGATCATTTATAGGCCTATTTAAAATGGTTGGAACGTGAAGGGAAGGAGCCAAAGTTACCAGGACTTGACCTGACTCACAAACAACTTTTCTTTCTGAACTTTGCCCAGGTAGGAACCCATTGGCTTTTGCCGAGAGTTGCATGAAAATATAAACTGGATTATAAAAAGTGCTGAAGCTTATGGACAAAGAATGTGTCTGAATGCTCTTGAGCCTCACCAACCTGAGGAAACACCCTCTTATGGACAGGGCTTGTCAGCAAAGGGTCCTCTGATCCAACGCTGAAGATGGCTTAACTATTAGCATAGGTTTTTTCAACACCTTCACAACAAGAGCATGATCAACACCTGGGGGAACATGGCATAGTGAAGATGGGGCTTTGGAGAAAACTAACTCCCCATGACAGGAAGTTTCTAGAGGACAATCCATGGTGTTAATATCTCTGGGGCCTCTCAAGGGCTTGATATCTTTGGTGAAATCCTGGCTTCACTGAAGTCAATGGCAAAACTCCTATTAACGTCAATGAAGGCAGGATTTCAGCAGTTGCAACTTCTTCTAAATCAGGGGTTCTCAAATTGGGGGTTCTGAACCCTGCAGGGGGTCATGAGGTTATTACATGGGGGGATCATGAGCTGTCAGCCTTCACCCCACTCTGCTTTGCCTCCAGTATTTATAATGGTGTTAAATATATAAAAAAGTGTATTTAAAGTATGAGGGGGAGGGGAGGTCACACTCAGAGGCTTGCTATATGAAAGGAGTCACCAGTACAAAAATCTGAGAACCCCTGATCTACATCAGTAGAGCAGTGTTCTCTTCCATAGCTTGGCCTGCTAAATTACCCTGCTATTGATCCATGAGTTTTTAATCCTCTTCTTTGTGTAGGTGTGGTGTGGTTCCTACAGACCTGAGTATGCCAGCCAGTCTATAAAGACAGATGTTCACAGCCCTTTGAAATACAGGTGAGTCGTAAGGACTTGGGCTAGTACTGTATAACCTATTTGACCCGCTCACTGCAGTGTATCAGGAGAGAGCATGCTGAAGCTGTTTTACACAGCTAGCAACTGCTTGCTAATGCTTCAACACAATCAAACTAGATTAACCCCCTCCAAGCAAATTTCTGCCAGAATTCCACCACCTTAGACACACCTGAAAAGAAACCCACTCCCGTATTGAGTCCAGGGAACTTGGCTGCACTGAGAAGCAGTACACTCCTTATCTGCATCCCACCCAGAACCCGCCACGGAAGAGTACAAAGAAACGTGTCAGGGGTTAGGCAATGCAGCAATACACCAGCCTGCAAAACTCATGCTATTACCTCTTCAATTAGTCCCCAGACATTGTTTTTAAAGTCTGACTCGCCCCCTGAAAGAATAATTCTATTGTGTCATTTCACTGGATTATCTTCAAGCTGGGTTTAAAACAAGCAAACTCACTCTTGTCTATATAACTGCACATCCAGGGAAGGTGGGGCGGTGTATGTGTATACACGTGTATATCTTTGAGGAGGAATCCAGTAAGTAAAGGAGGTAAGGAAGAGTAACTTAAAAACTTCCATGCAGGCACAAGTGTCTACCCACGTCGTCCTCATTGCCGGAGCAGGACCTGTGTCTAGACCGTACCCAGTGGCAATGCTTGACAGTGGCTTGCTGTTCTTTGCAAGCATCTGAAGGCCATCCTTCGCCTTCATGGAGATTGTTTCAGTGGCTGGGCTCCCTTTGGCCTCAGCACTAGTTGTGCCACTGAGGATGTTGCATCTTGCTTTATACCTAGATCGTGCAACAATCCACCCGCCCGGACCCACTGGTTCCGTGCGGGATCAAAAGCCTGCCAGCATGAACCCAACTGCAGAATCATAGCCTGAGACTGTATAAGCCATCTGGGGTAGAGACCATCTCTTAGTGTATGTGCCCAGCACAATGTAGACCTGACTGAGACCTCCAGCCCTGATTCTCTCAAGGACATGCTTACGTTCTTTTCTGCACCGTGTCCTCTGCATGCTCCTGATGTACAAATAAACCCCTTTCTTTTTCTCCCTTGTGTTGTCTAGGGTGATGGGATCCTTGCAAAACTTTGAAGCTTTCTCTGAAGCATTCCACTGTAAGAAGGGCACAGCCATGCACCCTGTAGAGAAATGCAGAGTGTGGTAGCCAAAACAAACAATGATGCGGCTGATGATAATGCTTTGACTGCACAGTCTAAAAACTGAACTCATGTGGCTACCTGCTGAATGGTTCTAGCCAGTGATGTGCCTGATGTTTTCCTGCGCAGTGACAGCCAAGGTTAATGGTGCAGCTACTGTAGTCAGAATTAAAGAAGCTACAGCTGTCGGGCTTTTGTGGTTTGGCGGGAATGTACGCAGGCATCTCACAATGTTGTCTGATTGGGCTGGATTGAAAGTGACAGTACGCTTCAGGAGAAAAATGACTGTTTCAAATGACATCCTGACTGTTAAGATACCACATCAGGGTTACCAAGACTAGCTCTTTAAAAAATAAAAGCCGCTCTATTTTTCAGTGAGGAATATTCATTTTAGTATGTCTTTCAACTAACATTCTTTCACAATTCAGTAAGCCTGTCTGACTTTTCACGGAGTTAATTATTTTTCAATATTCTGATTCAGTTTCTAGTGCACTTCTCCCAAACCCAAGGGTAGAGCTAGTTAATTTATGTGCTGTCCACGTAACAGTCTGCTCACACCTCCATGACTGCTTTGTTGTAAGAGATTGTAATTTGTCTTGATATTTTACAAGGTGAGCTATATGTTCAAATACCTGCTAGCTGCTGAGTTCAAGCAAAGCTGAACCACTGTTTTTGCACTTCTTGTTTTGCTCTACCGGGCAAGTTTAACATGATCTCAACGCAAGGAGATGTAAAGAACTTTTAAAAGAGGAGATTCCCTAGCATTGCCAAGGTCAGGATTACATGGGTCTCTTCCTCCCTTCAGAAATATATTTAAGAGGATTCTTATTCTTCCATTAAGGGTAAATATTTAGAATATTTTAGTGGCAAAAGCTTGTGCTTAGTGTAAACAGCAAAACATTTACACAGGGAAACAATTATCTATTTTTAATCCTGGGCTTTTTTATTTTGCTATAGTCTGCTTTTAAAGATTGGATGTCATTACACTTTAAAAATGCACAAGTCTTGTTAATTTTTATATAAATAAAACTTGTACTGCAGCAAATTGTTCAGGCATTTATCTGTAGAAACAGGTCTGGATTGCTTTCTTCCATGAATGCTAAAATTTCAGAATAACTAGTACTGAAATGGGCAATCCTCTATATTGGACTTAAAACGTTCTGCACTGAAAATGTTTATTTTTGGTATGTACCACTGGAAAGCAAGATACCTCTTATTCTTCATAATTTAACATTTGGTATTCGTTATCTTAACAGATGTCAAACCAAGTTATTAATGCATTCAGTCTCTATGTAATGCATAATTAAGAAAAGATTAATTTTATTTTTATGGAATGTGACTTACGACCAGCGTCAGTAGCATTTTGCTAAGAGTTCTATTTTGTTGTTGAGTGTCCATCTAGCAAGCAAGTTTCATTAGCAAAATAAATTAATCCCATCACCCCTTTAAAAAAATAATCTTAGAACAATCTTCAAATTTGAAATCATTGAGTTAAAAACAAACGATTCTGGAATTCACTTCATTAAATCAGCACTAATTACCAGTAGCAGCTTTATACTAGAGAGAAGTGTCTAGTTGTCACTTGAGCTATTTTACTATTTGACAGTAATAGTGTGCTCTTATCAAATGAAGTCTGGATAATATTTGCATATACATGTAATACATGGAGAATTCTCTGCAACTTGAGCTCTTCAAACCACAATTTGAGGACTTCAATAACTCAGACATAGGTTAGGGGGGTGTTAGAAATGGATGGGTGAGATTCTGTGCTTGCATTGTGCAGGAGGTCAGACTAGATGATCATAATGGTCCCTTCTGACCTTAAAGTTTATAATCTTCTCCTGGCAAAATGAAGTTGATCTACAAATTGAGAGCATCTACTACAGCAGAAAACCCCTAATTCATTTAGCTTGAATTTCTAGATTAGAAGAGTTTATTTAATGACAAACCTATCTGCCCTTACCCCCTCCCTCCCCAACTCAGAGACCTTGTGCTTTCTCAGGGTCTAATTTCTCTCCTATGTACCACAAAGTCCATGGGAGCAATGTATAGAAGAGAGAAAGCCTTAGTAACATGGGCAGTTGCCTTCCCTTATGTCCGTAAGCACCTTGTACCATTAGTTAGGGCCTAATCCTCAAGAGAAGGTGATGGTGCTCAGCACCACCTAGGACTGGCTATGCACGCTGGTATTGCAGGAGATATAAACAAGGACAGGATTAAACCCTAGTAACGTGCTGCTATTCACTGAGCATGGGCTATTTTCATACTTAGCTGCATTACATACTGGATCTCAAACAAGCACCATATCCATTATTGACACTTGCTCAGGCAGAGGTAGAGAGCGCATACATGAGCTCATGGGTTTGGTATTTATATACACATCAGCTGGAGAAAATGGGGGTTTAGGACCCAACCATGTACAGTGCTAGCTGGAGTGTTTAGACCTACATGAGCTATGCAACTAAGAAAGGAAAATCTACAGCCAGATTCAAGCCATTTAATGAGACTGGTAGAATCAAATGCCTTTGAAAGTCTGGCTTGGAGTGCCTAACTCCCAGGGAGGGGGAATCAATGCATGTTCGGAGCCTAAATATACTTGAGGATCTGGACTTTAAAATCTGGCTCAGGTCTACAGGCATAAAACCAACCAGATGAGTCTAGAAACAAGCTTCTCTAGCCCCCTTTTTAAAAAGGAAAAAAAAAATTTGCCTCCCCCTCCTGCTGTAGAATGTATAAAACAAAACCTTCCTCATTGAGTCAGTGACCTAAAAGGTCTACTTACTGAAATGACAGCTGCAGAACCTGGCTGCCAGGCACTCTCTCCTGAGGTCTCTTCCACATTAGTTTTCAGGGAGAAATCACTGGGGCACCTCTGGGTTTTACTGAAGTTTAACACCACACATCTACTTCCTGTCAGGTAGTAGCTGAAGACACATGGTCACTTCCAGCAAGGGAGGGCTTGTTCAATTAGCTTAGATGATGAAATACTGGGCATGATGCAGCTAAAGTGAAGTATTCACCTACCACAATAAAAATCTGTGTGTAGTTGGCAAGTTTCAATTACCCTTAATGTTAAGGAGCTGGATCTCATTTTCTTGGCAGTTAGATGTTCAGTTAAGATAAAGCAGATGATTAAACACCATAGTGGTGGTTTAGTTGGAAGAAAACAGTGAAGGATAGCCCCTTCACTTGTTAAAATTAAGCACCAAGATATAACACAGTTGTTAACTCCTCCGTTAACATGCAGTTCTTATGCCTGCTGTACATTAAATTAGATTCCATTTCTAATCAGCACTTTGTGACTCAATATACAATGGGAACCATACAGCATGCTACTGCAGCTACAGTTTAAAAAATTAACCAGATCTCTTCTTCTCCCATTTTATGAAGTTCCAGGCCAAGTATTCAGAGCTTTTCTCCTCCCCGCCATTAGAAAGCTGTACCTATATACAAAGCTCAAGGCACTGGCATAGCACCAAAACACAGAAGTCTCAGCTCTGCATTACAACAGCTTGCAAAATATTTTCATTCACTTTATTTTTAAAAAAATAACAAGAACCACTTCACTGCTTCTTTAAAACCTTGCTTTGAAGGTGGTAGAGGCCTGAGCGCTTTTCTGCTCTGCTCATAAATTAACCAGAATTGCATAGATGATGCAATGTAAGATTTAAGATATTCATATTGTGACAAGAGTGAATGTTTCTAAAGATCTACTCTAGGAATTATTTGGGGAAAGCCCATGGCTTGTGTTATCGAGGAAGTCAAGACTACGAGATTACAACAGTCCCTTCTGGCCTTTGGAATCTATGACTAGACAAGATTTAGCAATTGGTCGTAGTTCAGACATTGTGACCTCTTCGGGCTAGGGACCTTCTCTTGGCAGAAGTCAGAGTAGAAATAAAGTATCACCCTCAAGTTTTGACAGGTGAGATGCTGTATGTGTTTTGCTGGGATCACAGGAAATTAACCTACATCATATTTAAATGTGCATCATTAGTGTGTACAATAGTCAAGTTGGTCTTTGAGTGTTTCCTATTTCTACACTGTTTTTAATTAAGTGACTAATTAAAAAGGAGTGTTAAGTACTCTGACAAATCAGCATATTAAATCATTTGTGTATGGTTGCAGATAGAATAATAGTCACTTTGTCATGTTTATTGTCCATCTTCACTTACTCACCTTTTCCAGACCAGGAAACCTATTGCAATTAGTTCACACAACAGAAAATGACAGTTGAAGGTTAAACTCCATCATCAGCATGAGATGCCTACTCTTGGGTGTGTCTGCAGTTAGAATATGGCTCTTTAAATGCACCTAGCTGACCCAATAGCTGACCTTGGTCCAAGCTCATCAGCTAACGCATGCTGGCTTTAGGAGAAGGAAGGCATCAGTGCTTTCTCTGTGATCTGGTATTCTTTGCTCCTTGGAGCCTGGATTTGATGACTATAGAGGCTCATTATCCAGGAGTTTTCCTAGGACATAAGGATTATTTAGGGCTAGTGTTAAAGTTTCATCATTAGGAAGAATGTGAGGGATAGGTAGGGAGATGGAAGGTAGATAGGGCTGCTGGGCTTTCCTCAGTCTTTTGAATGGCATGTGGTGTCTTAAATAGTTGCCTACAAAATCTATTTCTCTGCACCAAGGAAAAAAATCTTGAGTCCACTTTTACTGTAGCTTAGGTTGAAGCTAGAGTAAAGAGTCTCTTTGGACAACAGCCTCAGATAGAAAGAGCACATAGTCTTAGCTCTTTTATTAGATGAAAGAGCATGCCGTGTTCTGAGTGCATGCAGCAGCATGACCTCCACCTGCTGTTGCACCCCAGGGTATGTATTCAGTCTGCTTCAGCTAAGACACTAAGTTAAGCTGCCCTCTGACCAAGCTGACACTGGCACAGCTTTAGAAGTGTGTTCAGGTACTCTGCCCACAGTTATCTGTAAGGCTCTTCTGTTTTAATGCCTTTAAGAAGGGTGAAGTTCAGCCACCACCACTACTTGCTAATGAAGTGTTTCTGCAGAGCAGGACAAGTAGAACGTGGGTGGAAAGGACTTCTAACCAGGGAAGAAAGCTAATAGGGGAAGTTGATAAACTATTAGCACTGGCCATGAAGCAAGAGGCTCTCCTTGTCTTACAATCCTCAGACGATACTCTTGTTCACACCTACTGGTCACCTGATCAAAATGATCCAATGGGAAAGCCACCAAACTAGCTCAACATTATAACCAATAGCAGCAACAAGGAAAGCTTTGTTATGCTCATCCAAGGACAGCCTGACAGCACTTTGCTTTAGGGCATTTACTCACACTTCAGTGATTTGGCCATTATACAAAATTATGAATATAGACACAGTGGGGTGAGATTACAGCAGCTATGAAGTGGTAGAACAGAAGGTCACCGCACTGGCTTCTTTCTTGCTCAAAGAAATTGCTCCCTGCTCCTTTCCATCATCTGGTACAGGCCTCTTCATCGCACTGTAGAGACAGTCATTGGGTTAGCAAAGTGCCTCCCTCAAGCCCAAGGGGAGGTGGGGCAGGGGAGACACCCAGGAAGTCCTACACAAAAGAATATTTTGCTCCTTTTACTTTTCTACCCTTGTCCCCCTTTTCTTCTACCCTCTCTAAACCAGTAGGTTAGAACCCAGCTTCATCTCATGGCCTCCATAAAGGCACCTGAACCTGGAATCCACTTCTGAACCTGAAAAACCAGGCTTCCTCCACCAGGCCAAACAAACCCTAATCCACCTTTCCTGGGCTCCCTACATAGGTTGCTTTCCTCCTCCCTTGAAGCACAAAGACCTTCAAGCTGTGCACTTTCATATGCGGCAACGATGGCTGTCTTTAGCTTCCTGTTTGTCCACTTCCAGCAGGAATTCTGTCAGCTTATGGGTGCACGCCAGGGGAGACAGGGACTTGTCGGCCAAGCCCAGCACATCTGGTGGGCTGTACAAACAGATCAAGAGGTAGGTGTCTGTGACAACTACAGCAATACTATCATAGTCTAGGATTTGTTATTCTACTCAACAGGACTGTTCCTAGAGCGAATAGTCTTGGCCTATTTCTCCAAGAACACAAAGTAGTTTACAAATTTTACCTCAATTGAAGAGATCCCCAGAGTCGCTACAAGTTCACAGTAACTAGTGGATGGAAGGAAATTAGAGTTTTGACCAAGGAAGTTATGAACCCACATTCTACAGACTGTCTCTAGCAGACCCTTAGTTGAGTTGCAATAGCAGCCTAGTGTCTCAAGCAAGAGACTAGAGTGCACATATCCCAAGAAAACAAGGAGAAGCTTGGGGGCGGGGGGGCGTGCGGGGGGAGAGGAGAGAATTGTTCTGCCCTGGGGCCCAGAATTGCTGTTGCTGGGCCTGAGGAACAGTTCAGGTTGGGGGCAGTTGCATGGTTGACAGTTTAGTTACTGTGGAACTTAATGATTTTGCAGAAGGGTGTCATTAGGGGCAAGTGCCAGAACTGCTGTTACAGGTGATAATTAACACACATCAGGGAGGGGTTTGTTCCAAGTCACCACAGCACATGGACATTACTACTTGATTTTTCCATGGACATTTATTAAGCCTCCCACTTAGAGGAATCTTTCCATCTGAGAGTTTGAGTGTGTGCCAGCCAAGTATTTAAGCCCAGCCAGTCATCTGCCCTTCCTTCGAAATCCCTACTCACACCACCTCCTTTTAGGCCTACTGCTGGCTCGGCCAGTCTAAAAGCACCTTCCTCTGGTAACTGGAAGCACCGTAGGAATTACTGAGGCTGCCGCCATTAACCTTAATGAGAAATTTGTTAGAGGGCATTGGGAGGCTAAGCTGTCAGTCACGTATCCTGGAGTCTCAGAGGGAACCATTAAAGGTGATTAGTCCCTTCCTCTCCTACCCTCACACATCTGAAGTGAGGTTTTTTACCCACGAAAGCTTATGCCCAAATAAAAAAAATGTTAGTCTTCAAGGTGCCACTGGACTCCTTGTTTTTGTGGATACAGACTAACACGGCTACCCACACACAGTCACTAACTGTTCTACTCACTTGTGGGAGAGCCCGATTTCTTTGGAAGTCTTGGATGCTCAGCAAGAATTAGTGGCACCTACAAATCTTGACTGCAAGGGGCTATTTGAGCTAATGCTACAGAAATCTTGGGGACAGTTTAGGAACAGGCAAACTGCATTACACTGTGCTCTGTTCCCAGAGAGTATTAGCCTTAAGAGCAGACCAGTGATTTCCTAATCCTCTTTAGCAGCAAGCTGATGGGAATCTGTCCTTGCCACACCTCTGCTAGAGGGTTTTCACACACAAACAGTGAAGGGAAAGCTGGCATAATTACCACTATGCTGTTTGTGTGAAAATTGGTAAAGCAGTAAAGGTTAGAATGCTGACCCACTAAAAGTCACTATAGGTTTTGTGTTTTATTAAAGTTAACTATAAAAAAATTAGGTAAAAGTAAATACCTTGAGCAGTGCGAGGGAGCTTTTCTTTGGAAAAGCAGCTGACATCTAAACTCCCCATAAACTGGACAGAAAGAGCCCCTGGAAGTCTGGCTGGTGATTACTCAAAACCATCTCAGACTGTGGGTAACTATATCTGGAATGTCCTAAACTTATTGCTTATGTCTGTGTATGCTTAATATCCAATTGTAGTTTTAAATAAGACCATGTTTACTTGTATTAATCATTTTATCAGACAGAAATTGCTGTGTTCCCATGGATTTATTTCTGATACTGCCTGGAGTGAAACGGTGAAGTTATCACTGATGTGGGTTCTGAAAACCCCAGGTAACAGCATGAGGACGGCTGGAGCCTCTAGCAGGTCTAAGGGAGTGGGAGGAGACAGTCAGCTCAGGACTGCAGCAGGGGTTTTTTAGGAGGAAGAAGGGCACAGGGGGCGAGGAGTCCCAGGCTCTAGCCCCACCAGCTCCAGAGCTGGTTGAATAAGAGGAAAGTCATAAGGATTGAGTCATCTTTTTGAAAGCTCAAGACATTTTGCCCAGATTGAGGCACAGAGGCAGTCTCACACTGCTCAGCCAGCTCTCCCCTCCCCCAAAGGGTCTGAAAAGCACATGGTGACTCTTGGGTAGACGTGCTCCTTTGAGCTGGATTATAAGGCAACTGTAGCATTGCTGTGGGGAAGACACAGATTTAGCCCCACTCTTGCTCTAGCTTTGCCAAAGATCCCTGTAGAAGCTCCATTTCTGCTCAGGTCTAGACTTCAGAGGAGTCACGGTAAAGACTAGCAGCAGAACCTGGTCCTGGTCTCCATATGAACCCTCTCTGGAGGGCACAGCAGGGCTCTAGGTTCTAGAGCACGTGGGATGAAGTGCTAGGCCACCCGGGCCGTTTGCATTAAAGACAGACACATTGCACAGGATTCATTTAGGCTACATTTCCCTCACCTCCCGATTTTTTCCATGACTGCAGCAGATCCACTACTTCTCAAACATCTCTATGGGATAGTCTTGAGTCTGGTAGCGAACAGATAGTGAGGGCTTGTCTACACAAGCAGCAAAGTGCACTAACCTGACTATACAGACCCTGCTGGAGGGCACTGAAGTCCCCTAGTGTGTTTTAATGTAGTCCTGCTCAAAGTGTAGTCTCTTGGCAAACAGTAGCAACACCTACTTCCTCTTATTTGGTATGAAAGAGCACCAAGTTAAAGCACACCAGGGAACTCAGAGCATGCTCCAGCAGGGTCAACACTGATCAGTCAGTGCACTTCATCAATCACACGTCTGGAGTGCGCATTCCTCTCCCATGGAGACAGGCTTGGTTCGCTGTTGGTACAGAGCTCTAGGTAAAGTCTGGAGTGAGGTGGCTCCAGCAGGTTCCTTCATTTTTAAAATGATAGCTCAGTTTCCAGCATTAGAGGAACAATAGCTCTTACCTGAGGTTTCACGCCCTCTTTAACACTTGCCGAGATCCCAAGGGTTTTGATGATGGTTTCCAAGGGAACATAGTCACCAGGTGAATCCTGTATGAAGTGCAGGAGCAATTTCTCTCCACCTGAAAAAGGACAGGATGTATTTAAAGTCATTATGAATGACAAGCATTGGGCAACAAGGCAGAGAACAGATGTAGTCTTTAATAAGGGATCGCTGACAGCCAGTCACGTTCACATCAAAACTGGAACAGCTCACATGCATCCCAATGAGAGTGAATCACAGACTGCAGAACATTTAGGAGTGAGATCAGATTTCCCTCCACACCCCATTCAAGCCTTCGCAATCTCAGGGCTAAGTCTACACTAGAACTGCTACAGCAGCAGATGCTCTACGCTGACAGGAGAGAGCTCTCCTGACAAATTACTCCCGCCACCTCCCCGAGCAGCAGTAGTTACGTCAATGGGAGATGCTCTTCCACTAACATAGTGCTGTCTACACCAGAACTGAGGTCGGTGTAACTTATATCACTTGGGGAAGCACCTCTGAGCAACTTAAGTTATACTGAAGTAGAGCGCTGATGTGTACAAGCCCTGTGTCTGCCAGCAAACTGCACTGACCCATGCTCTCATGTGAATTCAATGCAGCAGTTCTAGGGTAGCATGGGGCTTTTCCTAAAGCCTGTAGGAACACTGACATTTCCAACAATTACAAAAACCTAGCGTCACTACCGGGTTGGCAAACAAGTAGTACAGGTGTTTTCATCACAAGTGTTTGCCAGCTCCCCTTTGAGAAGTCATTCAGAATAGGTTCTGCTGCAGAATGGAGAGCAGTGACATACTAATGTGACTTGAGACCCAAGCAAGAACTTGGACTTTGTACAGGGCTATTTTATTAAAGAGGAAGCAGCATGTACTGTATTCGGAGACATTCTATACATCCAACTGGGACAGCTGCACTCCGGATTTCCTGTATCAGAGGGGGAGCTGTGTTAATCTGGATCTGTAAAAGCAGCAAAGTCCTGTGGCACCTTATAGACTAACAGACGTTTTGGAGCACAAGCTTTCGTGG